>NW_016163504.1:0-12493 GCF_001687245.7 Rhagoletis zephyria | reverse complement strand
GTCAAACCTTCAAACACCCCCATACACAGCACAAATGGCTTGAAGCAAAGGGAAATTTCGCTTGGTTTGTCAAACCGCTTGTGTGGTGTATTTCGCTCTTAACTATTTGATGGTTCATCGCCAGCGATATATCCTGCTACCTATCTCCTGCGATTGCTATGGGCGGTAGAGTTTGAACGATACTATCGATATTGAGTAAGTATCGATACTGTGGTTATAAAAATGAGTACTTTAATACTCGATACCTTAATTGGTGATTTTACTCGATACTTTGCAAAGTAGTCGTAGTGTCGAATACTTATTAAAAAACAGACTTTTTAAATTTTTTCTTCCATTGGCGACCCAATTTTCTTTGCTTATATGGATTACTATCATTCAATTTTGTCCATCACTTAAAATAAACTGAAATTGCGTGTAGTCTGTTGTATAACATAAACCAAATAAGTTAAAGTTTAACGGCCTTATTCATAAAAAATAAAGTAGNGTCGTAGTATCGAATACTTATTAAAACACAGACTTTAAATTTTTTCTTCCATTGGCAACCCAATTTTCTTTGCTTATATGGATTACTATCATTCAATTATGTCCATCACTTAAAATAAACTGAAATTGCGTGTAGTCTGTTGTATAACATAAACCAAATAAGTTAAAGTTTAACGGCCTTATTCATAAAAAATAAAGTAGGTTTAAAGGGCGTAATAAAGTTACATTTTCATAAATTTTTCAGTTTATATACCTTTTTTATTTTTTATGAATAAGGCCATAAAACTTTACGCAAAGTTCACGAAAATGCACAATTTTTAGAAACTTTTTGGGTATGCAGTTTTGTAACCTATTCAAGTTTACGTGTAACCTACTACCGTTGAGTTTTAATCCAAACTTCCACATTATTATACTAAAATTCAACAGGACACAAAAAGTTTACAAAAAATTTCTTAATAAAATTTGAATTCGTGAAAGTATATATATATGTATATATATATATATATATATATCGTCGTTTAAAGTGAAAAACCGCGTATCAACAAAATGCAATACCGCGTATCAGCAAAATGCAAAACTGCGTATGTAAAGTTGTAGAAATTATTTTCTAGAGTGTAAAAACACTCATATTTCAAAATGGTTTTCTTTTTTATAAAGTAATCGCAATTCTAGCTAGTGTATTTCAGAACGAATGGATAAGGATTGAGTCATGAAAATCAAATATTTTAAATTTCTGTTGTTTTAATTTCAGGAAATAACTAGATATACGATTGAAGAATAAAATAATTTAAGTATTTTAATGAGTCCGATACTGAGTAGTATCTATACTTTTTCCCTGATACTTTTAGAGTATCGATACCATGAGCTCGATGCCAGAATGAGTACTCAGTATCGATACCAAGGTCTGAAATTTCGAACCCTAATGGGNTAATCGCAATTCTGGCTAGTGTATTTCAGAACGAATGGATAAGGATTGAGTCATGAAAATCAAATATTTTAAATTTCTGTTGTTTTAATTTCAGGAAATAACTAGATATACGATTGAAGAATAAAATAATTTAAGTATTTTAATGAGTCCGATACTGAGTAGTATCTATACTTTTTCCCTGATACTTTTAGAGTATCGATACCATGAGCTCGATGCCAGAATGAGTACTCAGTATCGATACCAAGGTCTGAAATTTCGAACCCTAATGGGCAGTCTCCACAAGCGACAGTAAATAATGGGTAGGCTTTAAAGTGCCATACCCTCTCCCCCACCGGCCAATTCCAAAACACAAACCAATGTACAAAGATTGTGAACATTTCCCCTAATTTTAAACGAGTATAATAAACACCAATATTGGAACAAGTGTTAGNTCCCACCGGCCCCATCCTCTACACAAACCATTGTACAAAGATTCTGAACATTTGCCCTAATTTTAAACGAGTATAATAAACACCAATATTGGAACAAGTGTTAGAATTGCAATAGCAAATTACCGACCACTACTGATTTTTTAAATCTCTAGCTGGCGATTGTCAACTAATCAGCTGTTCGCTGTAGGAAAAACAAAAGTTTGAGTTGCGGTTAATTTGTCCAAATAAATCTTTTTCGTTTACAAATTATTCCTATTAGATTTTCAACGATATTTGAGCACAGTATGGCATAGGAAGTGAATTGTTCGATAACTGGGAAAATATGCAGGCCAAAATGTACGGCCGGTTGCCAAAATGAAAAAATAAAAATTGTTTTATACTGTGATCATTTGTGTGTCTGCTTGTAATGCAAATACGCGATTTCGACTGAACAAACCAAAGTTATTGGCACCGGAAATTATTCCCTGGCCTAGCGAGATAAGCACGCCTCAATACTCGCGCGTATTTGTTATTAGTAATTGAACAAATAATACCGATCGAGTTGCTGTGGCGCATATGTAGCTCAAATGAAAAACAGAGGGATATCTATAAATTGTGTAAAATTTGACAAGAACTATAAATAAGTTTCTTGCATTCTTAAAATGGGCATTTGGAGGCATTTTAAAGGCAGAAATTTTCCCTTCGCTAAGCGGGTGCTTCTCCTTCTAACGCTACTTGTTGGCTTTGCTATAACTTGGCTCATAAATGTAAGTAAAATATGCCATGTTATGTACGAAGAGAAAAATATTCGCTTTTAATATAAAATAGACATCTTCATTTCACATCTGGGCACGCAAGAAATATGCGCCGAATCCCGATAGCTCGCCATGTGTAGTACTCTGGTGGACTGACAATGGATTGGGAAAATATGAGCCGCGTCCAATTTTGTGCGGCTACAACGCATGTTTTTCGACTGGCGATCGACGATATCTATCAAGAGCCAAGGTGAGTTTGAAGCAGCTGCTATTTTTATTTTGTTGAAAAACATATTTTTATTGTGAGACAGGCGATACTCTTTTATGGCAGCAATGTGCAGTGGAATGACTTGCCACTACCTCGTAAGCCAGGCCAGATCTGGGCGTTATTGCATGAGGAGTCTCCGCGCAATGTACCAGTGTTTATGTATGAGGATATTATACAACATTTTAACTACACATCGACATTTAGTCGCTATAGCGATTTTCGATTGACAACACGAGAACTGCCCAGTTTACAAGCAATTGTTGATCCACGTTTTGTAGTGCCGCTCGGAAGAAAAAATGTTGCGCGTGCTAATTTAGCTCCGGCGATTTTTCTACAATCAGACTGCCTCACGATGTCGGCAAGAACAGATTATGTTGTGGAACTGATGAAGTATTTGTCAATAGATTCGTATGGAGATTGTTTGAAAAATCGAGAGATCCCAGAGAGGTAAGAAAGCCAGGTCTTGAACGATATGCTAGTGCCGTAGAAGGGTACCACTCCTACACTATAAGAATAGATGTACATAGTACTTAATTACTAATAGGAAGTAATGGTAGTAGTGGCGTAGCTTCTACAACCATCGGACATGCAAATACTGCACGCTTCATCCGGATATCGTAGAAACGAACTCATTCATAAGCACGACTACGAAAAGATTATCTGAAAAAGTTTTTAGCTGTATAGATACATTTGTTTTTATTTCATACATATATTAAAGTGGACAGTAACAACACTTGCATACTCGTTAATTACACGCTAAGTCCCCATTTCGAAATTACTTCCTAAGCATAGTTTCAAAATTTGTTGGCATTGCCTTCAAATCGGCCAACCCCATCATAGTTCCCTGAAATCCTGCTGACGGACTCATCCTTTATCTGTAGTGATTGTTGTGTTGGCTGAGTTAAATCTAACAATACTGTGCCTCCAATTGACCCACTACTCGCCACCATCCTCCCAGCTGTGTCAGTTGCGTTCAAATTTAACACCGGCACTGCGTTGTCCGACACTACGGTTGGAGCTTGCGTTGCCGAATCGACACGATCTTCAAATGAATTGCTTTCCTCTGTAGCGGTTTTCGATTTCTCACTGCTTGTACCGGAATCTCCAGAAGATGGCGAATTCATCGACGCAGCACTCGAATCTTCCGTACCGCTACCCTTTTTCGCAGGCACCGTCTTCCCAGCGGCAGTCTTCTTCGTCTTGGCTGCATCCTGCAGCTCTGAGTTTCTTACAGATTGTTGCGTTGGAGTTTTCTCACATCGAACATTCCATCTACTCTTTGCTTTATCGAATTTTGCCTTTTGAACGTTCCCATCAATCAAGCCAGAGCGCGTATTGCCCTCACCATCGAATAGCGGATTCTTGTGCAAAATGAACGTGCTAATTGGCGGCGTTAATGTATGCTCCTGACTGCATTGCTGTTGACGGCTCTCCTCGTTATCGCTCATCATTTGCACTTCTGCTATGGGTAATTCAGTCGCACAGCATGGTATTTCTATTGCAGCATCGGGCATGCGTAACTGGCTGCCAGTTTTCGGTACATAAGAGTGGCTCTTGTTGCCTTCGCTTTTGTTGCGTTGACGACTGCGACAACTACGACGTATGCGCATGGAACGCCGCAGTGGTAACCACTGGAGTATTGAGATCGGCTGTACAAGCGTATTCCAAACAGCATACGTACCAACGCCAATAACGGCATTGCGACTAGTGTGACCGCTGCGTACCTCATGACTGCGACTGCGATTGTTGAGAATGTGGGCGCGCGTATGACGTGATTGGACACGTGATGGACCGCCTCTGTAAGGATGTTGTTGCGGCTGGGCGCGTTCGACTAGGCTTGCCAGATCCACAAGTTCCTTGTGCGTGCGGCGTTGACGTGGCATACTTTGCTTTGTATCTGCCCGTTGCTGACGTCAGTTGGGAGGCAGTCGTATGGGCGATGCGTTAGTCAGTAGTAGAGACGTGGTTTGTAGTTTTTTTTAAATCTCGCCAACTTAGCAAAAAGTAGTTCTAATTTATTTTTAAATATCCTTTATGGTTTAATGCAATGCAATATATTTTTTTTAAACTACTTTTCATAAAATTTAGGAATGCAAATTACAAATAAATTTATTTTTTCTATATGAATTTGAAATCATTGAACATTCGATTCGAAACACACCTGTGCAACGAAGGGAGTTTTGAAAGNCTTTATGGTTTAATGCAATGCAATATAATTTTTTTAAACTACTTTTCATAAAATTTAGGAATGCAAATTACAAATAAATTTATTTTTTCTATATGAATTTGAAATCGTTGAACATTCGATTCGAAACACACCTGTGCAACGAAGGGAGTTTTGAAAGTGAAGTTTGGGCGGCATAAAAAGGGAGTAGAATCCGCGCTACCTGGAAGATACATAAAGCGACGCAGGTTGTAGCCATCAACACGACACCAACTAGCCCTCTAAGCTAATACTCCCTTTCCTAACACACACAACCGCACCACCACTCACACGCCGCCGCCAACCACTCCTGGTTCCCCCTACAATCTGCACGGTATGTCAGACCAGGATATTCCGTAATGTGACATCAATCAAGTGCAACACCTGCCTTGGCTGGTGCCACTTTAGGGCATGCTCAGGTCTGCGCACCACGCGAGATTGGACGGGGAACTTCGAGGGCCCGTGTTGCGCTGCTCGGTCGCAGACTCCAATTGCGACGCCCCCCACCACCACCACAGGGCGGCAATCACCTCAGCAGCACACACAGCCAACGGCGGCAAGAACATACACTTCACTTACACCCCACATCACGACACGTCTCCCGAACCACATGAAGCTCCTTCAATTTAACTGCAACGGGCTACAGAGCAAGATTGAGGAGATAACCGTCTTCATGTGTCGGCATGGTATATTGATAGCTGCGGTCCAAGAGACGAAGTTGCACAGCAATTCAACTTTGTTGAATTGCGCCGGGTACAACGTGCACCGTCGAGATCGCGAGCGAGATAATGGTGGTGGCTTAGCGTTCATCACGCACCACACCGTGCAGTATCGTCTTATCGAAGCAGACATCGACCGCAGGGATACCACCCTAGAATGTCAGGGCATCGCTATCCGGTCAGGCGATGTCGAGCTCGAAATATTTAACATATACATACCCCCTGTCACCTGCTGCCCGGCAGGATATCACCCTGATATAGGTGCGCTCCTCAGAGGTGAAAACCGTATGGTAGTAGGTGACTTTAATGCGCACCACGATCTTTGGCACTCAAGCCTGTCAAACGATCGTAGGGGAACAGACTTGGCTGAGCAGATAGACGATTCGACATTCTGCACAATGAACGACGACGCACCCACCAGGATTATGGGTAACTGCAGTAGCTCGCCAGACATCACAATAGTCAGCGCTGGTCTGATAAACAGCATAACGTGGCGACCTATGCTGACTCTAGCATCAGACCATCTACCCATAGTCATCTCGATAGATAAACCAACCGACTTTGCCTCCGCCGAACACCGGACCTATATCAACTTTTCTAAAGCTGATTGGAAAGGTTACGCGGAGTTTACCGAAAACACCTTCGCAGCGCTCCCCACACCAACCGACGTCCATCTCGGTGAACGTAAGTTCCGCAGGGCTATCACTGCTGCTGCAGCTCGCTTCATACCGGCAGGATGTATATCGGACCCACGTCCAAACTTCCCTGCCGAAGCGGCTGTTCTAGCCGATGAGCGTGATAGCCTTCGTCAGGCCGATCCCGGAGATCCCCGTATCAGGGATCTCAACGCGGAGATTCGGCAACTTGTAAACGTACATAAGCGGAAGAAGTGGGAGGAGCATCTGAAGACTTGTAATTTCACCTCTGGTGTGAGCAAGCTTTGGTCAACCGTGAGGTCATTGTCTAATCCGACGAAGCACGACGACAGAGTCGAAATTTCCTTCGGCGACCATGCTTCGTCGGACCCGGAGCGATGCGCGAGCTATTTTAGCCGGCAGTTCATACTGCATCCTCCGGTGGACAAAGCCAAGCGTCGAGTGACCAGAAGGCTGCACAAACTGCCAACAACTTGTGCCCCCCTTGCTTTCACTTGCGGTGAAGTTCAGGTGGCCATCGGGAAGGCGAAAGCCTCCAAAGCCATGGGTCCCGACGGAATATGCATGCTGATGCTGAAAAATTTGGGTCCTGCGGGGGTAGCGTACCTAACGGAGGTCCTCAACTTGTCAATGGCCACTCTCATCATCCCAGACATCTGGAAGGTGGGGAGAGTGGTCCCACTGCTCAAACCGGGGAAACCCGCCAACAAAGGAGATTCGTATCGTCCGATTACACTCCTTTCCCCGGTAGCGAAGACACTCGAGGCCTTGCTACTCCCGTACTTCACAAACCACCTGACCCCAGCGAAGCATCAGCATGGTTTCCGTAAAGTGCACAGTACAACAACAGCACTTAACGCCATAAACACTCAGATAACTCGTGGCCTTAACCGAAACCGTCCCTGTGAGAGAACGATTCTAGTAGCGTTGGACTTGTCAAAGGCGTTTGACACCGTCTGCCATTCCACGCTACTAGAAGATATAGAGGCCTCCTCTCTCCCACAGAGGCTCAAACGGTGGTCGGCAAATTATCTGAGTGGTCGACATTCGTCGGTAACATTTAGAGACAAAACGAGTAAGCAGCGAAAAATAAAACAGGGGGTTCCTCAGGGTGGTGTCCTTTCCCCGCTACTGTTTAACTTTTATATTTCAAAGCTCCCTCAACCACCAGAGGGAGTCTCGATTGTCTCCTATGCCGACGACTGCTCGATCATGGCGACTGTGAACGGAATTGATGACCTGTGTTCGAAAGTAAACGGCTATCTCTCCGAACTTTCTCGCTTCTTCACTGCAAAGTGTCTAGCCCTCTCCCCTACGAAATCCTCCGCGACCCTGTTCACAACCTGGACGAAGGAGGTCAGGCTACCGCTGGGGATTCACGTCGATGACACACCAATTCCGACGGTGAATAACCCCAAAATACTCGGAGTAACATTCGACAGCCTGCTCTCCTTCTCTGCGCACTCAACCGCTATTGTCAATAAAGTACAGAGCCGCAACAAGGTCCTCAAGTCGCTAGCCGGCAGTACTTGGGGCAAAGACAAAGAAACGTTGCTGGCAACATACAAGGCAATAGGCCGGCCGGTTTTGAACTACGCAGCGCCAGTGTGGTCGCCAGGGACTAGTAGGACGCAGTGGACGAAGCTACAGACTGTACAGAACACCGCACTCAGGACAGCGACAGGATGCCTCTTGATGTCGCCTGAACACCACCTGCACGGCGAGGCGCAAATGCTCCCTGTAAAGGAGCATAATATAATGCTCTGCAAGCAGTTCCTGATCGGGAGCCACAGAAGTGGCCACATAAGCAGACAGCTGCTTGCAGAGGAGCCCTCGCCTAGGCACGTCAGGAGGCATCTATATGAACTAACGGACGAAGTCCAGAGGTTCATTAAGCAACCTCTGGACCCGACAGCCTTACAGACAGGCCTCTGAACGGCATTCACAGGGACTCAGTCTCGAGTTATGTAGACTCTAGACCTGTGAATGCCGTTCTGGCATCACCACCCCCGGACATGACGAGACGGAGCTTCATCTGCCTCGGGAGACCGCACAACACTCGCACAACTTCGCTCCGGCTACTGCAGCAGGTTGAACTCCTACCTGAGTAGGTGAATGAGGATGTGCCTGAATGATGTTCGGCATGCGGAGAGGACCCCACATGACTCGAAACATCTCTTCGCATGCCCGGAAAACCCGACACCCTAACGGCCTTGTCCCTGTGGACAAACCCCACAGAAGCTGCACGCTTCCTAGGGTTGCCGTTAGTGGAACTTGACGACAACGACTGAGATACCAACCGATCTGGGCGGGGTTGTTGTAGCCGCTACAACAACAACAACAACATCTCTATGGACGATATCCTTATCTACCAAACAACCTTTGAACCAGACAGTGTAATTTTGCTAACCCTGTATTGAGAATAACTCCGGTCTTTTACCGATCCTTGCGTAGTTTCCACTACCCACATTAATATGCCCTTATGCTTTATAGTCAGTAAGGATTTGTATTCCATTTGATTAAATAAATAAATATATAATAGATGTACTTTACTTGCTACCGCTCCCAGTATAGTTAAGTTTTGCTGCTACAACAACAATTGCATTCATAATAATCTATTTTGTCTTCCATTTTCAGTTTACAAACAGATTTTCTTAATCATTTGTACTCAAATAGTATTAAACGCTTTATCGGACAATATAAATTCATGATCAGTATTGAAAATGGCATATGTGAAGATTATATAACCGAAAAATATTGGCGTCCTTTGATAGCTGGAGTTGTACCCATTTATTTTGGATCACCAACTATACGGGTAAGCCACATACACATACGTGGACATTAAACACATACATACATACCAACATTATTTCTAAATTCTCAACCCAACAGGATTGGGAGCCCCACAATCGCTCTGCAATTTACATCTCTGACTTCGAAGGTCCAAAAGAGTTGGCCAAGTATATACTAGAATTGGATCGTAATGATACTGAATATGTTAAATATTTGCGGCACAAATACAATCAAATTAATCCCGTAACCAATGAACGTCTGTCTGATGAAATGTTTTTGCGCACAGAAACTGTGGATTTATTTGCCAATTTGGAATGTCAAGTACTGGAAGCAATGTGGGCACAGACGCCAAAATCGAAAATGGCCAATCGCCTTCATTATAATTGCCCGCTGCCAATACCCTATCCAGCAATGGAAAGCCAGCAGCTAGAAATAAATTTTTGGAAAGATATTATATTGAAATCATCTTGCTTATCGAAAGCTCTAAATGAGTTGCTACATATAAATCGTAATTTCACACAAAAAGAATTGGATCAATTGACAGATTACAAGGCGAAAAATGAGTTGTGCTAATAGGCGCTATTAAATGTTGCCGTTTGCAGTAAATTGAATGTAAATACTGTACAGAAATTCTTTGTTCAAACTTATGTATTTAAACCTGAATAATTTGTGATACCGAGCGCCATTGTATTTGAAATTTTATTTAAATATTTTACAAATGTTTACCATGACTAAATGGACTGTAAATTAATGCATGTACATACTTATATACTATTTTGTTTATTTAGTGCAGTGTACCTCAGCAGAAATACACCGCCTAACAATAGATTTGAAAGCAGCGTTTGTTTAATTTATAGCAGACTTTCCAAAACGCTAATTTGGATACATGAAATCACTGTTACACTGTGTCAGAACCTGCTTTACATCGCATCATTTCAAGAAATGCATTAAAAATCCTTAGACAAAAAAAAAATCCTTCAGGAGTGGAAATATATGTCTGATGCGTCAGTGTCGCGCTGCTTGGCTGTAGCATGGGCGCATGCGAGTTGCTTTTGGTAAGTGTTTCAGTTAAGTTTAATACTATTTTAAAAATAAATTAAATTACTAATTATATTTTCCGTTTAGCTACACCTTTCCAATCAACAACCTGTAGAGGAGCAGCCACTTAGAATTTTTACACCACGCATACTACTGTGGTGGACTTCATGCAATGAGACATTATTCTAGTGCGAATCCTATTGTGGNGGCATGCGAGTTGCTTTTGGTAATTGTTTGAGTTAAGTTTAATACTATTTTAAAAATAAACTAAATTACTAATTATATTTTCCGTTTAGCTACACCTTTCCAATCAACAACCTGTAGAGGAGCAGCCACTTAGAATTTTTACACCACGCATACTACTGTGGTGGACTTCATGCAATGAGACATTATTCTAGTGCGAATCCTATTGTGGATTTGACGTTTGCACAGTTACCAATGATCGTAGACGCCTAGGTGAAGCCCAGGTATAGTTTAAACCATACTTATATACATATTTATGTAATCTTTTTACAAATGGCGAATCTTTTCTACAAAAAATGTTACTTTTGCATTGCCCCCTCCTTAGTATTTGAGCGCAGAGGACACGGAGAAGACAAAATTTTTTCTGTAGAAAATAAAACGCCATAACACTCCGCCTTTCACATTTCCACAGGTAATTTTTTCATGGTAGTGATATAAATGTTCATGATATGCCATTGCTGCGCCATTTCAATTACATCTCTACATTCAGTCGCTTTAATGATTTTCCCTTGATTCCTTCAAAACTACCCGATATACGTGCATTCATCAAGTCGATTTGGTTACCTTGAATNCAATTTTTTCTGTAGAAAATAAAACGCCATTACACTCCGCCTTTCACATTTCCACAGGTAATTTTTTCATGGTAGTGATATAAATGTTCATGATATGCCATTGCCGCGCCATTTCAATTACATCTCTACATTCAGTCGCTTTAATGATTTTCCCTTGATTCCTTCAAAACTACCCGATATACGTGCATTCATCAAGTCGATTTGGTTACCTTGAATAATAGAAGCTGATAGAATTTCATAGTGCATATTTGCATAGTGAAATTCATTTGTAATGTTAAATAAACTTGCAAACTTAAATAGAAAAAGCCCTCCTACAAGGCATGTTGTTGTTGTTGTAACAGCATACAAACTCCCCAAAGACTTTTTGGNTTGATTCCTTCAAAACTACCCGATATACGTGCATTCATCAAGTCGATTTGGTTACCTTGAATAATAGAAGCTGATAGAATTTCATAGTGCATATTTGCATAGTGAAATTCATTTGTAATGTTAAATAAACTTGCAAACTTAAATAGAAAAAGCCCTCCTACAAGGCATGTTGTTGTTGTTGTAACAGCATACAAACTCCCCAAAGACTTTTTGGGGAGTGTTGCTGGAGTGACAGTCCTTGGCCAGATATAAATCTGGGTCGTTCCGGTTACGTAGACCCGACTGTCGTGGGAACGTCCTACAAGGCATGCAGGGAAGCACTTTTTCAACCCTTCTCGGGTAAGCCATTTAGAATGGCTTCACTTAAGGAGACCTACCTAAATTATATTCTGGGTTCTCATAAATTGTAAATAGGAAACGGCCTTCTAGAAAGCATGCATCGAAGCCTTTTTAGCCCTTTTACCTACCATATTTATCTTCTGGGATACGTTAGCAAGTTAAACAATTAAGGGCCATTTTCACAGTTGAGAGTTAAAGGACAATTTTCGGTGGGAAAATGTTCATAATACTTCTGGAAATAGGTACGCTGAAAATTCGTTTCTAAATTCAAAAGTTCGAAAATTTTAAGTTCTGTTCTGCATGTTTTCTTTACTCATTCGTCGTATGGTTATGGTGATGTAAGGGTAGGTCTTCAGGCCCATTGCACCGCGCTTACTCGTCCGTCTTAAATATATATAGATTTTTGAAATACCTTTGATTTATTGAAATTTAATAACAAATATAAAGTTTTATGGCAACCTATTAATTTTTTTTTAGTAATTTGATTGCAAAAGATCTAAAATTTTATTTAGTTTAATAATTTTTTCCGTAACTTATTTGTCATTAAGTATTGTATTCATAAAATTATTACTTATTCCATAAAATATTATAGTTTTGTAGTTTTAGGGAATGTTGCAACACATTTCCCCCGATAAATATATAGATATAATATACATCTGGTCTAGTATGCCTTTAAAACTCATCACAAGCTCTGGTCTAACTCTGAAGCCCTAATAC
>NW_016163503.1:30214-36185 GCF_001687245.7 Rhagoletis zephyria | reverse complement strand
CTGGTGCTTAATTGATCTTTTATCTGCATTTGGTCGCTTCTGGCAATAGTTAATCTTCATCAGCCAAAGGTAGGCAGTTTTGCATTCGTTTATTAGGGTATACCGATTTACAGATGCATTCCGGTGCAAGTAGGAGACCATCTACATAAGTGTCAAGGGTACTAATAGACATAGACGGTTTTGCAGTATAAATATGTCTGCATGTGAGAAAAGCTTAAATTTGTGTCTGTAAAGAATGCTGCAAAAGTTAAATACGTAAAGGATTATACTAGTATAATAAAAGCCACCTCTGTATGATCCCTGCATGTACGGCGTATCCATATCGCACGCTAAATCAAAAATGTCACAAACCAAAATTTCTCCAAATTGTTGTTTTTTTTCTGATAAAACCCTTTACAGACCATATTTCTAACGTTCGCGAAAATTTCTTTTTCATCACGTCTTCATAGCTGAATATTATTTTTGTTTTACTTGCGACGCTTGCGCAGCATCAAAAATTTTGAAATTTTGTTGCCTCGTGGGATTTTTTTGACTTGTGACTGTTCCTGATTTAGGGTGCGATATGTATGTATGTGCATATATACAGACGCTAAGCTATTGGCCCCTACAAGAGCACCGTTTAAATCTTTAAAAGCTGTCCCATAAGAAAGAATGCCATTGTGGAAAATACATATATACGAGATACATATATGCAATCATAACTATACATATATGTAGGTACGGTGACCATATTTAGGACAGCCGAATACGGGACGAAAAATTATTTTGCCAACTTTTTCCACAAATGCTAGAGGATTTTAAAACCCTGAAGTAGGCTCTTTATTTGGCTTATAGTTTTCGATCTTTTGTGAAAGCAGCACATAAATATGCAGGTGTAACATACATATTTGTAGAATATTTTCCCATAACTTTGTACTCGGAATTTTTAAAAACATTCCTAAGTAGGAAACATGTTGAAAATATCCGACTGCTTTGGAGGCACGAGTGGCATTCAGTGGATTCAGTTTTCAGACTCGGATTTCGTCCAAGCACAATGCAGAGATTAACATCCGGGGCGAGCTGAATTGCAAAGGGTTCCAAATAGTTCCACTTCCCTTCCACCTTTAAGAACTTTTTTACCGCTACAACATTCTCATGGTAGCGTTCTAATTTTGAGTTTCTCAAGTTGAAGATACAATCCCTCATACAATCAGCAACACTTTTTTCCGCCGTAGTTTCACCTAATGAAAATATTTTTCCTTCACAAAAATTGAAAATTGCCTCCACACCACAGCACACTGGACAGCAACCCGTGTGCATTTTCTTGTTGGTTTTAGAATACGTCAACAAAGCTTGAAATTTTAGAGAAAAATGTAAGAAAAATGATAATTTAAAGAGGAGATTCTCGACAAAAGTAAGATCAGTTGCTCTACTCTTGCTGCTACCTGTTCAATATGCTTTGCTCCACAGAATATATTCAACGTGAAATCCGTTGAATAAAAAACCTTTAAAAAACCTAAATACTTGTGAAATTTCTTGTAGAAATTTGAACAACAAACATACTCACAAATACCCAGTTTTTCTACTTAAAATTATAACTTCAGATATCATCTACATACAGTGCCGGACAAAAGAATTGGCACAGAGAATTTTTCGCAATATCTGCAAAGTTTTTTGTTCTAAATTATTTTCGATAATTTTTTATAAAAATATGGTTCGTCCTACACCAAAAAAACATAACAACAAAATCTCTAACTTTGTGCAAAACTCAGGAAATTTCAATAAAATTGCATACTAATTTTTCTAAAAAGTCTGAATAGAAAGTTGCAAATTAGTATACAAATTTATTGAATTTTCTTGAGTTTTGCACAAGGTTTAGAGTTTTTGTTTTTAGGTTTTTTGGTGAAGTACGAACTATATTTGTATTCAAAAATATTGAAAATAAATTAGAATAAAAAATGTTGCATATATTGCGAAAGATTCCCTGTGCCAATAATTCTGTCCGGCACTGTATGTGTTCCTCGATTCGAAATACAAGCGTCCAGATTTAAAAATAATTTTTCATGAGCTGTTCAGGCGCCAAACTGCCGAATACGGGGCATTAAAATAAATACAGAACATTTGGCGTCACGTATGAAATAAATAAACTACCAGGACAACTGACGAAAAAAGAGGACTGTCCCGTCTAATACAGGACGGATGGTCACCGTACATAATGTAGGTGCGAACATACATTCATTCATATGTGACTTCAAAACCAAACGCGAAGAAAAGAAAATGAACAAGTGAGATGACAGTTGCAGTGGTAAACCATTTTTGGCTGAATGCTGACTTCAGATTCTTGCTTAGCCCGAAGCAAACACAAAATAAGTATTTACATTTTTGCTTGTTTATCTCTTAGAGGAGAAAGAAATTGGGAAATGTATTTTCATTTATTTAAAAAGCGGCTGATTGGGACATCGAAGATTAAAGGCCAGCTTTTCTCAAAGCGGAGGGCCCCAACCCTCAGCTACGCGCGCAGAATAAGTTGTAAATTAAAAATAAAAATGGATATTAGAAAGTTTTATGATGTACCAAGTCCAAATGTATATAAGGAAAGCGTACGCAAAAAACCCGCTCTTAAAAGACGGGATTTTCTAGAACCAAAGTAATCGATTGTACAGCCGGGTATAAGAAAGTTCTTCTTACAAGTCTGACCTGACGATAATACTTTATTTACACACACACATACATACATATCAATGCCGCTGAAACCTTTTGCATTGACGTTTGTTTTTTAAATTTTTTTTTTTTTTGTTGAATTATTTACGTAAATATATTTCACCAAAATGTACAGTTATGCGTAGTCTTCATAACAGAAATTCATATAGAGGTTTTAGATGAAATGTCTTTCTTTGATGCAATATGTGCTGTGGATCTAATTTGGCCTCAGCTACATTCTTTGTCAGTCAAAGTCTTGCCCCTGCCCTGTGTCAAGAGGCCTGTCCTTTTCAATGTGCTCTGAGCATTTCACTACACTTAATCGTTTGCTGCCCATACCAAGACAGTTCGTGTATTTTTTCAGCAAGCCTTATAGAATAGCAAAAAATGTTTATATAATCCCTTTTTAATGGATAAATGTAAAAAAAAAAAACAAGAATGCAAAAATTTTAAAAATCGTATAATTTGTATTTACAGCTTTCATTCAAAAGCATGGAACAAACTACACATTGAAAGCTTCTCAGGAACATTTTTTACTAAAATTTTCTTCGAGATTTAACCTCTGAAAATTTTATTGTAATCTATCCAGTCGCTTTTGATCTCTACGCCCGAGCAACGAAATCCGCTATTATTTTACATATTTATGTTTATATTTTTTAATGATTTAATTAATAAAAATATATAAAATTTTAGGGATTAACGCCAAAAACATCCATAACTCATGTTTTACGCATTCCATTTTAAAATTAAAAATTTTAATAAGTATAGCATTATTTTCTTGTCAGCAAGCTGAATGGGTAACTTCGCAATAGTTTGTGAAGTTTTGTTGAACTAATTAAAAGTAAATTTTTGCTTTGGTCAACCTCAGGAGAGACAGAGACACGTGTAAATTGTTGACTTTTAAAGTTCAACTTCAATTCCTATCAGGCAATCAATTACTTGACCAGCATCCCCAAACAGTCACCGTGAGCTACAGCGCATCAACCCCAATCACAGTTTGAAATGCAGGTACCAATCACTTTTGCTGATAACTTTGTTGCTCTGCCTTTGGTGGACATCAACTATTATGTGCATACATACATACATAGCTGACTAATCCATTTATACTATCAGCCAACTGCGTTTCATAGTCTGTAGCTTACACTTCTGACAATTAGCCAAAAACGTTAACTCGCTCGCTGATGAATTAGAGAATTTTTTCAAAAATCAATTAAACGCCGAGCGCTTTTGTTTCCTTGCGCTCTTTGTTTCTCTTTTTTTTTGGTATTGGGATGTTATTGTGTGTATGTATATGTATGTAGTATGCTTCAATTCGTTGTTATCCCAGTCCGGAAAGAAACTAGTTTCAATATTGATGTTCAACCAGTTTTTTTACCCACCACAACTAATTGAAGATCTGCTTGTCTTCCTTGGAACGAACTGTTTACTTTAACATGGTATTAAATGCTGAAATATTTAATTGCCCGAAGTTAGATGATTTTTCAACTAATATCGAATTATGCACTTGGAAAGGTATCAAAAGAGTTGGCATTTGGTTTATCTCAAGGAGGCCGCTACGTGATTATACATCCATTTGAAGTTAGTTGCTACGTAGCCAGAAGTAAATTACTTTTTTCTGCGGAAACTGGTTGGGCTATGCCCTACTGGGATTAGACTGTTATACTTACATATGTACTCGTATGTACCTACACACTGAACTTATGACTTTTTCAGATTTAAAAACTTCTGGTGCGAACGATGGGCCCTTGTCTAAAAATCTGAGATATAATTTTTCGGTACTGATTAATAAATAATTAGAGTTTAATTGTTTACCAGGTGGCAACTCTTTCTTGCACATCTACAGCCCAAGCCCTTTACCTTGACACCTTATTTTTGCAAATCCGACGAACGGTGCAGAAATGATGACCTAGACGAAAAATTCCTTCGCGTATTATATATCGCCTACTGAGTGGAAGATCGACCTATCTCGGCAACCAGTTTCGAAAACGCCCTATCTCAAAAAAACGTTTCAAGAACGCCCTACTTCAGAATTTTATTGAAAAACACCCTATCTCAGAATCCGGTTCAAAAACGCCCTATCTTACTTCAAAATGTATTGAAAATGGGCTGATATAAGGCGTTTTTGAATCGGCAGCTGAGATAGGGCGTTTTTGAAACGAATTCTGAAATAGGGCGTTCTTGCAAAGTTTTTTGAGATAGGGCGTTTTCGAACTGGCTGCCGAGATAGGTCGATCTTCCACTCACCAGTCGATATATATGTAGATGTGCCAATTTGAAGTTAGTAAAAAAAATCGTATTGACCTTTGGGAATTTATGTGCAGGTACATAGTTTTGTCCAAACAAAATAAAAAATCGAACATACTTTGTACTTCATTCATTTTAACCGGGACGCAATTACAAATTTTTCTTCTACCATAAGGGGGACAGTGGCGATTAGTAAATGGAATATGTAAATATTTAAATATTTAAAGAGATCCCAATTTTTTACATCGAGATGTCTTATCATTTTTCTTGCAAAAAAACCGGGACATTTGCGTCCAGTATTGCGGCAAGTATTGTTTCGGAACCGGGACATAGCTCTTAAATCCGGGACAGTGCCGCCGAAACAGGACGGTTGGCAACCGTGGTTAAGTCATTTCTTTTATGAGATAATTTACTTGTTCTTTGTATTGTTAAAAAAGCATAATAAATGAGATTTTTAAAATTTTTTTGGCTGAAATGGCGATTTTTTGGAGGTAAGTTGACTATTTTCAGTGAAAGCTTCTGGCAACGCTGCTGTTATCTAATAGCTTTGCTCCACTGTGTGACACCTGCAGCCAGCAGTGAAATGCAGAAGGAAACAATCGAAGCTAGAGTATCATTCATAATTGTCACTCATCATCAGCGTTTTCCTTTCATTTTGCTGTCGCTATCAGCATCAGCGCTATTGCTGCATGACCGGTGTTATGTACATATGTATGTTTGCATGTATGTAAGGCAATATAACGGGTGATTTTTTTGAGGTTAGGATTTTCATGCATTAGTATTTGACAGATCACGTGGGATTTCAGACATGGTGTCAAAGAGAAAGATGCTCAGTATGCTTTGACATTTCAAATGAAATTATCTTCAAAAAGTAAATGTCATGGACCAATCTAACGTTTCAAATAAAGAACCGATGAGATTTTGCAAATTTTATGCGTTTTTTTTTAAAAAAAAGTTATCAAGCTCTTAAAAAATCACCCGTTATATATCCAGATATAGTGAATGTTGTTGTTGCAAACACTGGCGTTACTATTTCGCTGTTTTTTTC
>NW_016163503.1:10705-29779 GCF_001687245.7 Rhagoletis zephyria | reverse complement strand
ATCATGAATAGACTTACTAACGAGCAACGCTTGCAAATCATTGAATTTTATTACCAAAATCAGTGTTCGGTTCGAAATGTGTTTCGCGCTTTACGTCCGATTTATGGTCTACATAATCGACCAAGTGAGCAAACAATTAATGCGATTGTGACCAAGTTTCGCACTCAGTTTACTTTATTGGACATTAAACCAACCACACGAATGCGTACAGTGCGTACTGTTGTTGTCCGCTGTCATGTTTACCGTTGTCAAGCAGTTATGGGCTTGCCTACCCGTTGGCAGCAAGACCAATAAAATTTGTATGCATGTACATTAGACTGGCTCAAAAAAATGTACTTGTTTCCCTTGGGGAAAAGCGCAGTTAATATTAAGATTTGGAGGCCACCAATTGCGAATTTCCATTTTAGATACAAATAACACACGAAACAAATTGCTTCAATTATATATAATGAAACCCGATTAAGTATTTACACCCCCGCTTAAGCAACCAACATTTTTGGGCACCGTGAATATTTTAATGTAATCTGAAGAAAATCCCTCTTTTAAGTACCTACATTTTTCATATACCATTTACCATTTCGCTTATAATTTTCCCCTTTCTAAGTGCCTCCGCCACACATTCGGCAAAAAAATCTAAAAATTCAACGGTAATTTTTAGCCACTTGGAACTTGCCCATTATTACACTAAAATTGAATGGGCTATAAGAACTCTTGAGGAAAAGTTTGAAATTTTTATTAAAATTGTATGCATTTTTTCAGTGTTCTACAAAATTTTAAGCTTAGGTTTAAGGGCTGTTTGCAGCTCTCAAGAAAAATCACAAGAAATATTTTTCATTTTTTCTGTTGGTTGAAAAAGTACCTTGCGTTTGCTGAAAATTTTCTTGAAGAAATAAATATGCTAACATTTTTTTCTTGAGAGCTATAAACTGATTTAAGAAATTTGTATAGGAAATTTCTTTTCCATTTCTTGTGCGTTATTTTATATGAATTTTTCGTTTTCCTCGAGAGCTGTAAACAGCCCTTTATATGGTATTTGTTAGGGAATGAACTGTGTTTTAATTGAAAAATTTATAAATAAACATACATAAGTGACAAACAACATAATTTTGAATTTGGTCCAAAATGATATACATATATGCCCAACACTGTTTGTATGTACATTGTAGAAAAATTCAATGAATATTTTCACTGTCAATATTTTTCACTGACCCGAAATTACAATTTCAAAAGGGATTTCGATAAAAAAAAAAATTCGATTTTTCCAACCAGTCTAATCTACACACATACTTATATGCAAACATAGGTCCATATGATTCACTAACAGCATCTTCATCAGTATGTATGTATCAACAAAAAAAAAAAAATCAAGCACCATTTCGTTGACTGTCCCACCAGCCCAACTCTCCCACCATGGAAATAGCTTGAGTCTCTGCCGTCAATGTTTGACGTCAAATGCAGATTCAGTTGGGTAGTTTGTTTTGGTGCGGGTAAAAAGTTGAGAAGCAACGTATGGAGGAAAAAGTGTCAGCAATAATGAAACGAAAATGAAAAAGCGATCCGCGCAAACAAGCAAACAAATGAAAATAGAACGAGAGTGACACTTCGGTTATGGCTATTTGCCAAAACTGATTTTTTTTTTCTATTTTTCACCTTTCCAGTGTGATTTCTTACAATTTTTTCCAAGCTAATGTTTTTAATTACAGTACGCCATATGTAAGCAGTAATTAAGACCTAGGGAGACAAAAGCACTTCAGATTATGCATAAGCGAGTTCTATAGGCCAGTTATGGAAAATAAACTTATTTCTTAGACCGATGTAATTGACAACTGATTTATATCAGGGTTGTGCGTTTTGAAAATGTCCAGTGATAATGAATTCTGCATTTTACCTATAACTGAAATAATGCACTTCAATGGTAGTGCAAAAATGCTCAACCCTATAGCCCCTATAGGCACTCGTGTTGCCAGATGTTTTTTCCAGCCATACAGGAAAAACTCATAATATGTCCCAAAAATACGGGATTTACAATAATTGAACGGGACAAATGAGAAATAAAGGAATTGCTCTACCAACTATAAACTTAATTAAGCTTAGAATTTTGTTATTTGATCAGACAATTTTCTTCTTCTTTTAGCTTCTTATTGCGCTCCATTTGGGGTCGATCCTTCCTGAAATAATCGAATGTCCAGGTTTATTTATTTTTTTACGTCATTAAATATTTCTTTAACCTTTTTAAGTTTGAAAGAATATTAACTTTAATTATGAGACAACAGCACGTCGTTTAGCTTACTATGTTGTTTGTAAAATAAGCCCTCTCTCTGACTACATATATAAACAAGTAAGAAAGTCTAAGTTCGGGCGGAGCCGAACATTAAATACCCGGCGTAAGTATTAAATATATGATTTTCATCTTTTCGAAAGCTACCGCTACATGGTAAGCCGGGGTGTATCAATTTTGAGTAAATTCGCGTCCTCAAATTTCACACAAGTGCGCTCGGGTATAAAAAGAATCAGTCCAGTGCCTTCGCCTTGACCTGCGGGCTGCGGGCTGCGTCGGCGCCACAGCCGCTAAACTTCAACCTAGAATACTTGATATTATTAAGACCGCATTCAAGTTAAAAACCGTACAGGAAATATTCGTTTTTAATGTATTGAAATGAATTTAATAAATCAATATGAATTGCAAAATATTAAAAATTAGCAATAGACAGATTATAAATAGATACATATGTAGGTATGTATATGCCATGACGAGTATTACTGCTTCGATTCATTTTTATTTCTTTTCATACCTACTCAGGCCGACATATGTAACTGATTGTTGCTTATAAAGATGGAGGACAGGGCAAAGCTTTATCTCTATGTATATGTAAATGTATTTATGTTATCTGTGAACAAATGTATGTATATTCATACATATGGATTTGTTTATGTTTTCCTCATTTTGTTTAAAGGCGGTTTATCTCCAGATGAAAAACTGTATGTGACGGCTACTGCGCCTACACTGTGCGGCGGTTAACGGTAGCAGCTTGCAAAACAAATATTTACACCCACGGTACATACATACATATATATGTGCATGCTTTGCAAATATTATTCAGATGCGACAAACTAAAGCTTAATGCATTTGAAAATGCAGCAAACTGCGAGTTTCCGGTAAAACAAAAATAGTTTAGGCTATTTAACCTTGGAATGCCCCATTAGCTTTTAACGGGATCATTTCTTTAAAACAGAGCTGCTCACTCCATAAGCACTTGTATCACATTTGTTTTTGTTTTGCCCTGAATTATCGGCACATATACAAATTTACACTTTAAACATTAAAAAAAATCTCGCACTCCCGTATGCCCTGGTATACATATACAGTGAAACCTCTCTTGGGCGGACACTCACCGTCAGTCATTTTTTGTCCGCCCAAGAGAGGTGTCCGCTCAATGCAAGGGAAGCTTATTTTAGAACTTTTTAATATTTTAATTAATTGAATAGTCACTATTTCTTATTTGAATAAAAGATATTGATATTACATCGTTCAAACAAAAATGTGCATGTATTTTTTCAAAAGTGCATATTTCATTTATGTGCGTAAGTACATATTAAGCAATAACAAAATAAAAATAAATATTACATTTCAGTCCATAAACTACATAAAACCATAGATTCATTACATAAAAAACTGGGGAATTGTCGATTGACGTAAGTTTTATTTTTAATTTTTTTCAGTGTCAGTACCTTTTTCATCAATAGTTTTCACGTTTTTATCAGTAACAAAATCCAACCATGAATCTAAACTTTCGGTCCATGTATTTATTATTAAATTCATCAGAATTGGAATTGGATTCTCCAAGGGTTTCTGATAATTCAAATAACGAACCTAAACCACTGCGCAAACCAAACTAAATGTGTGCATAAAAATTTAGTAGTCCGCCTACGAGGAGTTCGCGTCCGCTCAATGGAGGTTTTTGTTTGATTTGTTATGAAAAGAAATCTTAATATCCGTTGATAAGAGGTTCGCGTCCGCTCAATAGAGGTTTTTGTGTCAATTTTATGCAAAATAACTGTCCGCGTCCGGCCAAGAGAGTGTCCGCTTAAGAGAGAGTAATTTGTTGCGAAATTTATACTTAAAACTTGGTATAGGAAAAAAGTCCGCCCAAGGGAGATGTCCGTCTAATAGAGGTGTCCGTTAGGAGAGGTTTCATTGTAAACACAATTCGTATGAAAGTGCCTGAGTTTCATATGGAAGGGCAAAGCAAACGCCCTCACATGATACAAAAAAAGAAGGTAGTTACTACTATTTTTTGATTATAAAGCAGATATTTGACTTTTCTCCAAATGAAAACATTAAGCATAGCTTTGCCACATTGTAATTTTTTGGGCATGGAGATTTTTTGTTAATATATTTGAGATTTATTAGAAGAGAATAATGTACAGGGTGATGTATGATGTATTTTGGAACGAATCTCCGTCATCCCTTGTCAAATTTGGTTTGGTGGCAAACCGGTTTCGGCGTTGTGCCATCTTCAGTGTCATTTTTCGTTCTGCTGTTAAATATCCTTTGAGGAATATCAATCTACAGAGATGAAAAAATAAAATAAAATAATTCAGTTTTGACAACTTTATTTATTAAAATGGTTAATACGGTAATAAATAATGCTTTGTGTTCCTAAGTCTAAGTTTTATTCCAAACGAACAAATTTACAAGACATGAAACAAAGCATTAATTTAGATTATAATTTTCTTCACATTTTTGCATATATGTATTTAAATTTTTGCACTCCTTTATTTTTCTGATCAAGTATCTTATTCTAAAATAAAGGTTCTCCCAAAAAAGAATACTTTCGGATTTTTTCTAATTTTACTTTGGTATTGATTAGCAAATTGTAAATTTATAATTTGGAGCAATAATTAGCAAATGTTCATTCCTTTTGATCAAAATTGTCTTGGTTCCCTCAAACATTTCAAACACTGTAAAGAGGAATTTTAGCATTCAACTTAGGTGGCTGATTTTGACACGCTGTGAGTCGGAGGTTTGTGCCGCTGAACCATATCTGACAGCAGGTTGGCGCTCCTCGTACCGAAATTTCAAGAGCTCACCGTGAGCAATGAGGTAGCATATATTGCCTCCACAAAGCGAACTGCTCGGGGACCCGTAGCACCTGGGCCCTCCATTGCTCTGCGATGAAGTTCGATTAGGTGTAACTGGATATACGAAAAGTAAATTACATGCTAAATCGATTATCAGCATGAAGAACCAATCCGATCCGTCTTCTTACAAGGTACGAAGTAAATTAAAGACTTACTTGGGCGTAAATTTGACTCCAATCTAACGTTTGCGAAGCACATCGATTTTATTGTGTCCAAATCCTTTGCAATGATTCATTGGAATTGGCTTTGGCCAAAGTTAGACCATTGGCAAAAGATTTGACTGTGTTAAGGAACCTGTCCAGCAACAAAACATTAAAGGATAATAATCATACCTTTATTTTAAGTAAATTACTGTTTATCAGACTAACAAAAGTAAGCAGAAAAGAACGTTTCCAGTTGAGAAAATTATCGAGGGACAACCAGCAGTTTACCAAAACTACCGAAATGGATGTGAAGACACCCAAAGTTTTAATTTATTGCATACTTTTTTTAATTGGAAATTGATTATGAATAAATACATAAGTAGGAAGAAACTTACAATGAAACTTTGGAATATGGGAGGGGCTTGGGCCCTCTCCCCCTCTTAGCCCGTACCTGCGTACGCCCATGTTAGACACTGCTCAGATACATATAAGAACGAGTGTTGATGAAAATATGTGCCTAGTCAAGTTAATCGGGTTGCGTAAGTTGGTGCATATGCATATGTGTGTGTAAGTATCAGTTTATTACAATGACGTCATTTGATCAGCAAAGTATTTATGTATTTACATACTCCGCGTTATGATAACAAGTAAACCCACACACTGCTTGCGACTAAGTGACTCATGGACTTCTACAGTTAGTTATGGTCGTAATAAATTCTCAAGTTTGTATATTATTATGTCAAAAAAAAACATGAGAAAAATTAAGGCAAGTATATATTACTGTTTTCAGCTCTATCTTTGATTAAAAACATATTGTACTGTTTTAACATATCTTTCACACAACAACTATGTATATTACATACATACAAACGTTTCCATATTTTTTTATTTTCATCACATATATATTTTCTGTGTTTCCGTGGGATACGGATCCTGATAAAAAAAAATTTGCACACAAATGCAACAACAACGGTATGATCCTGACAGAGTCTGGTTCAATTTATGATCCGCTCTTTTTAGTTTGTGTCACTGATAATATATCAGTACGGTTTGGTATACACAATGGTGAATGTATACACAAACATATCTATATATTTTGTCATTGCTTCTTTTCGCTTGCTTCAAATAAATATCCTTTACGCTAAATATTTGTTTAAGTGAATATTATTTCGCTTAAATGTACTTTTCCCCATTTAGTGAGTTCATTTTTATAATTTCGTCTTCCTCGTGCTTGNGAAAAACGAAAAATCCGCATGCTGCAACCCTTGCGGAAACATGTGCAGCATTGCCAGCTATCAATTATTTTTCGAAGTAAATTTCGAAGAAAAACAAAGTGAAAAGCAGAGCTGGGCACTTTATGATTACGACTAAATTTTGATTACTTAGGATTACGATTACTGTAATAGTAATCCTGAAAATTTTCAGCATTACGATTACTGTAATTGTAAATATAACACGCTTGATTGCGAATACTTTAATTGTAATCCATAAAATTTAACGATTACGACTACTACCACGTAGTTCCTAAAAATTTTAAGTTTACAATTCCCGTAATTGTAATCATGAAAATTAGGATTGCGATTACAATAGTAAGTTTCCCTACATATGCAACACGATAAGTATTACGATACTATCGAAAATATCGATAGTATTTTTTAAACTATCGAAACTATCGAATGGCGCCACTATCGATAGTTTTGCGCAATGGTAGCGTGCACGGCTAACCACAACACCACAGAGGCCGCTGTGTAACTTATTTTCTTCACTATTTACAGGTTTTTACAGGAAGCTGTTCCAGGTGACCACCTTCCCTGCAAATCATTTAAAACCTGCAAATCCTGAAGCATGTGCAACGCAACTCATGGGTACGGTTTCGTTATTTGTACAACGATTTCGGGTTGCTGTGTCCAAACGCGTGACCTGCACCAAAAGAAATTTTACACAGAGTTGTAGACAATTTACCGTTATTCAGCTTAAAAAAGTAGTGGTTCCCCTTAATCACATATATCGTTCGAACCAATTTAACAATCTTAATACGAAACACGGCAAATGAAAGCTAATAAAATTCTCCATAGAACATATATATGTACATCACTTTCCGCTAGGGAAATCATTACAGTTTTTTTTATTTTTATGAAAAAATTAAAAAAATGCAACTTCAACAGAAGAATAATTTAAAAACTAACAGGTTCTGTGCCAAATTTTTGCAATTGTGCTAAAGCCTGTTCGGTTATAAAAAAAATCAAGTTACTAATGAAAGAAAGCGAGGTGAAATAAATAAATAATTAAAGGGGTAGTTAAATGTTCCCTCCACAATTTAAGCACGCTCCGAGCATTGGTCACCAGGTTGCCGTGTATGATCTTACAGAAATTCGCTCTCATCTTGAAACGTAATCGGGAGTTTGTTTTTCTACGCAAAAAGGAATGAAGTGAAGACATCTATTAGGTCATATAAAATTTATAATTTTTTTATATTGAAAGAGTGGTCATGGCGGTTATATTATTTCAAGAGACTTTCTTCGAGATATTGAATGGATTTTTTTATTTTTAGTTATATTGCTACAAATAAATAGAAAATACACGCAATGAATCACTAAGTACACACCAAGTTGCATCATGGGGATAAATTTGATTACGTATGTAGAAGAAAATAACAAACAAAAAAAAATAACGACTGCAGCCATCCAATGTCTTTAATCTTATCTTGATGAAAAATTTAAATATGTTTCTATTTTTTATACATAGGCTGAGAAACAAGCCAAAGCCATCAGCCGCCTAACTGCAGCATCATAAATTCTGCAGTTCATCAACACATCCGCTACTACTTATTAGTTTAGCTATCGGTGTTATCTTGACAAGTGTTTGCTCTAATTCGCCAAAACGGTTTACTCGTAAGTTTTCTGGTCTTATCTTGACAGTGAATCTGAATGAAGTGTGCCAAGATAAAATTTTCGCATAAAAGGCCAAGACTGTCGCAGCCACTTATTAGTAACGAATAAATTTTCGAAAACAACGATGACTACGACAAAATTCACTAGATTAGCCTTGCTGCTACTGGTAATACTTTTTAAAAATTTGCAAATTAAAACGTGTTTAAAAGAGTTTCAAAATGATCATTATGGAATAGAGTTTATTCAAACACTTAATCAATGCATTAATTAAAAAAAATATCGATTTTCTGAGAGTATTCAAGAACAAAATTATCAGGAAAAATTTTGCAAGTGTTGTGGGAAACTTATGAACAGATGAATTAAATAAAAATAAATTTATCCAAACTAGAAAAAGTAATACATATGTATACAAAAACTAATGTGGTTTCCTTTTTCTTTCGTAGTTCGCTTCTGCAGCTACAGCGCAACTGGCTCAAGGCATCAACTGCTACGGTAAAGCATACGTCTGCGTTGGTCCCCTCAACTACAAAGGCTGCGCAGGAGATGCTCAAGGTAATAGCTTTGCTACCGGTAACGCCATCCAGTGTCCACCCAATCACCGCTGCGTAAACGATGGCGTAGAAATTTGCATTCCACTTAAGTCGACCACGGCGGAACCTCAAGCAGTTCCTTTGATCAATACACAGCCAAGAGCTTTCAATTCACCTTCAACAGAAGCACCATTTCAGTCAACTTCTTTAAGTTCCGATTCTACGAACTTAATAACCACTTCTACTTCACAACCAGCAGCTTCATCCTCTGCTCCAATTCAAGAAAAGCCAAGTATTCCTGCGGACGCAACCACCGCTGCTGGTGGGCCAATATGGACTACATATTCAACTGAGGATGCCATTATTTGGGATACCACAACAGATGGTATAACGACAGAAACAGATGTAAACACGCTTGAGCCGCAATCATCAGCTGTTCCAAACAGGCTATTATACTCCACTGTACTCCCGGAGGAAACGACAACTGTTCCAGCAGAAACAACTTCTTTTCCAAGCGAAGCCACAGACGCCACTGACGCCACCACCATCTTGGACACTGATGAGACATTGATAGCGACAATTACAGCTGATCCCAGTACTCTAGACGATGTTAACACTATCTATGTGACAAGTTCACTTAAAGAATCAACTTTAATTTCCGTCGAAACCACAACTGAAATTCCAGTTTCAGAAACAACCATTTGGGAAACTACTACAGGACTGGGCGATGCCACTATTCCCACAGGCGTTTATGATCCACCTTTCACTAGCAACGAGCTTAGTCCTACTGAGAATGGAATACAGGGCCCGAATACACCAGCCGATACCACGTCGCCTGTCGATCCGAGTACGCCAGTGAACCCGAATGGATCGCTTGGTCCCAATGAACCAGTAGACCCTGCGTCGCCCGCAGATCCAGATATTCCAGTAAACCCGAATGGATCAACTGGCCCCAATGCACCAGTAGATCCCGCGTCGCCCGTAGATCCGAGTGCTCAAGGAAACCCGAATGGATCAGTTGGCCCTAACGCCTTAGTAGACCCTGTGTCGCCTGTAGACCCTAGTGCTCCGGTGAACCCGAATGAATCAGTTGGCCCCAATGCGCCTGTAGAGCCCACGTCGCCTATAGATCCTGCTGGTCCAGTGAACCCGAATGGATCAGTGAGCCCCAATGCACCAGTAGGCAACGAGTCGCCTGTAGATCCGAGTGGTCCAGTAAAACCGAATGGATCAGTTGGCCCCAGTGCACCAGTAGATCCCACTTCGCCCCTAGATCCTAGTGCTCCGGTGAACCCGAATGGATCTGTGGGCCCCAATGCACCAGTAGACCCCGCGTCACCTGTAGATCCTAGTGCTCCAGTGAACCCTAATGAATTAGTTGGACCCAGTGCACCAGTAGACCCCGCCTCACCTGTATATCCTAGTGCTCCAGTAAACCAGAATGAATCAGTTGGCCATAATGCACCAGTAGACCCCGCGTCGCCCGTAGATCCGAATGCTCCAGTGAACCCGAAAGGATCAGTTGGCCCCAATGTACCAGTAGATCTCGCGTCGCCTGTAGACCCTAGCGCTTCAGTGAACCCGAATGGCTCAGTGAGCCTCAATGCACCAGTAGACCCCGCGTCGCCTGTAGATCCTAGTGCTTCAGTAAACCCGAATGGATCAGTGGGTCCCAATGCACCAGTGGATCCCACGTCGCCCGTAGATCCGAGTGCTCCCGTGAGCCCGAATGGATCAGTGGGCCCCAATGCACCGGTAGACCCCGCTTCACCTGTAGATCCTAGTGCTCCAGTGAACCCTAATGAATTAGTTGGACCCAGTGCACCAGTAGACCCCGCCTCACCTGTATATCCTAGTGCTCCAGTAAACCAGAATGAATCAGTTGGCCATAATGCACCAGTAGACCCCGCGTCGCCCGTAGATCCGAATGCTCCAGTGAACCCGAAAGGATCAGTTGGCCCCAATGTACCAGTAGATCTCGCGTCGCCTGTAGACCCTAGCGCTTCAGTGAACCCGAATGGCTCAGTGAGCCTCAATGCACCAGTAGACCCCGCGTCGCCTGTAGATCCTAGTGCTTCAGTAAACCCGAATGGATCAGTGGGTCCCAATGCACCAGTGGATCCCACGTCGCCCGTAGATCCGAGTGCTCCCGTGAGCCCGAATGGATCAGTGGGCCCCAATGCACCAGTAGACCCCGCGTCGCCTTTAGATCCTAGTGCTTCAGTGAACCCGAATGGATCAGTGAGCCTCAATGCACCAGTAGACCCCGCGTCGCCTTTAGATCCTAGTGCTTCAGTGAACGCAAATGGATCAGTGGGTCCCAATGCACCAGTGGTTCCCACGTCGCCCGAAGATCCGAGTGCACCCGTGAGCCCGAATGGATCAGTGAGCCTCAATGCACCAGTAGACCCCGCGTCGCCTTTAGATCCTAGTGCTTCAGTGAACGCAAATGGATCAGTGGGTCCCAATGCACCAGTGGTTCCCACGTCGCCCGAAGATCCGAGTGCACCCGTGAGCCCGAATGGATCAGTGGGCCCCAATGCACCGGTAGACCCCGCTTCACCTGTAGATCCTAGTGCTCCAGTGAACCCTAATGAATTAGTTGGACCCAGTGCACCAGTAGACCCCGCGTCGCCCGTAGATCCGAGTGCTCCCGTGAGCCCGAATGGATCAGTGAGCCTCAATGTACCAGTAGACCCCGCGTCGCCCGTAGATCCGAGTGCTCCCGTGAGCCCGAATGGATCAGTGAGCCTCAATGTACCAGTAGACCCCGCGTCGCCCGTAGATCCGAGTGCTCCCGTGAGCCCGAATGGATCAGTGAGCCTCAATGTACCAGTAGACCCCGCGTCGCCCGTAGATCCGAGTGCTCCCGTGAGCCCGAATGGATCAGTGAGCCTCAATGTACCAGTAGACCCCGCGTCGCCCGTAGATCCGAGTGCTCCCGTGAGCCCGAATGGATCAGTGAGCCTCAATGTACCAGTAGACCCCGCGTTGCCTGTAGATCCTAGTGCTTCAGTGAACCCGAATGGATCAGTTGGCCCCAATGCACCAGTGGATCCCACGTCGCCCGTAGATCCGAGTGCTCCCGTGAGCCCGAATGGGTCAGCGAGCCTCAATGCACCAGTAGACCCCGCGTTGCCTGTAGATCCTAGTGCTTCAGTGAACCCGAATGGATCAGTGAGCCTCAATGTAACAGTAGACCCCGCGTCGCCTTTAGATCCTAGTGCTTCAGTGAACGCAAATGCATCAGTGGGCCCCAATGTACCAGCAGATCCCGCGTCGCCTGTAGATCCTAGTGCTTCAGTGAATCCGTATGGATCAGTGAGCCTCAATGCACCAGTAGACCCCGCGTCACCCGTAGATCCTAGTGTACCAGTGAACCCGAATGGATCAGTTGGCCCCACTGCACCAGTGGATTCCACGTCGCCCGTAGATCCGAGTGCTCCAGTAAACCCGAATGGATCAGTGGGCCCCAATGCACCAGTAGACCCCGCGTCGCCTGTAGATCCTAGTGCTTCAGTAAACCCGAATGGATCAGTTGGCCCCAATGCACCAGTAGACCCCGCGTCGCCTGTAGATCCTAGTGCTCCAGTGAATCCGAGTGCTCCAGTTGGCCCCAAAGCACCAGTAGACCAGGCGTCGCCTCTGCCAGTCGGTCCAAATGGAACTGTTCACCCTAAGCCACCAATTGATTCAAATGCGCCAGTGAATGGCATTGTTGGGGCGCCTACACCCGCTATAAGCTCGAGTAGGCCAGTTGTTCCAGACACACCAGTCAATCCCAATTCACAAGCGCATGCCAACAGGCCATTTAATCCCAATGCTTCAGTCGGCCCCAGCGCTCCATTTAATCCCAATGCCCCAGTTTCTTCGAACGCACCAGTCCATTCACATGTAAAAAATATTCCAATGCTTCCGAGGTTACCTGAACATGCTGACCGTTCCGTTTGGTCACATTTTGCCGCTCATAATTATGCTGATAACTCCAGTGGTAGAAGAGATGAAAGTTGGTGGCGACGTGTTTTCGCTAATTTACCAGGCCATGCCAATCTACCAAAAGGAGGAAACGAAAGACATAATGGATGGCAGCTTTTGCCCAACCGCCAAGTGCAACCTGTTCGGCCTGGTTGGCCTGTGTGGCCTGCCAAATCTCACCCGTCAAACCAGGAGTCAGGAGATAGCCAGTCCACTGAATTAGGCTCTGACAAAAATTTGCCGAAAGCAGGCGAATCCATGGAAGAAAAGCCCAAGTCCAATAGTAGAGGAATAAAATCAAAGGACAACAAAGATCCTAAGGAACAAAAAGAGGAGAGTTCGGGTGAAAACAAATCAATAAGTACCAAAATAGAATCAGAGGACAGCAAGGATTCAAAAGAAAAAAATGAGCAGACTTCGACGGAAAAGAAATCGGAGAAGGGCAAAAAAGATTTAGAGGAGAGTAAAGATTCTGAAGATGTAAAGGAAAAGTCCGATAGCAACCAAGATGAGGAAAACGACGATAGCAACTCCAAAGAGCAAAAGGAACTAATTAAAAAAGTCTTGAAGAAGCTTAAGGACAACAAATGTGACGAAGATGACATTTACCCAGATCCCAGAGATTGTAACAAGTTCTATCTATGTGTCGAAAAGTCGGATAAGACTAAGCTCACGCATCTACGGTGCGATAGTGAGGAACGGTTTGACTCCGAAAAGCTGAAATGTGTAAATAAGCATAAGGCAAAGTGCTTGACTAAGCAAGAATTTATCGAAGAGTTTGCGTGATTCCAAACTTTTGAAGTTGCAAAATGGGGAGATAAAAGCCCTCAACAAATAATTATAAGAAAGATAAATAATCGGGTTTTTTTCAAAACCTTTAAACTTGCATTAGGAAAGCGAAGTTGTGCAGTCCTATTTGTTTACCCATGCATGTAGATGTGAGAATTTCACAAACTGCAGTCGTAAAGGCTTGCCAGATAAAGATTTTAAATACAAACTCAGTCGAGCCGATGATTTAATTTTCGCTTATTTACTAAAATACTGTCACATCTCAAAAACGCTTATTTTCAGGAGAGTCATTTAAGGTTTTCGATTGAGACTATCATGCAAAAATGGAAATGCATATTTGCTTCATACGCGGAAAATAGTCAAGAGTTCTATCACTAAATTGTTACAGTATGTACATATATGAATCTTAATATAAGAAGTTATTCTGCATAATTTGTTCAAACCCCGTTTCTTGTGTTATGGCAGTCTTTTAGTAAATCAGCGTCTTGTTTTGTTTATTTTTATTACTATTACTAATTTTATATTATGTGGTACGTTTTTTTTTTGTCATGCGTGCAGATGCTTAGCAATACCGTCCGAATTTAAGGATGTCATTTGCTCGGGGTGGGACACCACCTGCGTCAATATCAGGCGCATGCAGAGTGAAAGCGGGGAAATTAACGTTTGAACCTATTTAAAATATTTTTCGTTCTCGCATTATTAAGTAGTTTTTACTGTCAACCACAATGTCACTTGTGCTTCCTTTTTCGTCAAATTTGGCGGCAGTCATACACATGTATGTACATTAGGGTAATCCAAAAATACACGTGGAAAAGTAAAGTCGGAATTTTTATGCTCTCACCCCCTAGGATTGTTCTATACCGAAAAAAATTTATCCCAATTTTTTTATTTCAAAATTAAAAAATATTTAGAGGTCGCTCAAAGCGGCCAAAGTTTTCCATGTATAGAATTCTTAAAAATAAATATTTTTCTATGAGAGAACTCAATTTGTCTGCAGCAGATTCCCAATAATAATACTCAAATTTTTATTTAACCATTTTTTCATCGCAACTTTAATTTATAGGTCCGCCAATAACCCACAAAAACCCCGAAAAATTCAATGGGTGAACCAATAAAAAATCGTTAGTATAAAAAATGGTTAAATCAACAATTGGGTCTTATTACTGAAAGTCTCCTGTAGGGAATAAGAGTTTTCCGATCGAAAAATATTGGTTTTCAAGAATTCTATACCATTTCAACGAAAAGTGGTTTTTTCCCCATATAAAAATACATGGAAAACTTTGAGCGCTTTGAGCGGCCTCTAAATATTTTTTGATTTCAAAATAAAAAAATAGGGGTATACTTTTTTTCGATATAGAACAATCCTAGGGGGTGAGAGCATTACAATTCCGAGTTTACTGTTTTGGGCCACCCTAATGTACATACAAACATACATACATACATCCTGCGTAAGTTTGTGTGTGCCGACGACGCCTGAAACAGCTTTAATTGCAATGCAACATTGTACTATTTGCGCGGTAAATTTGCTCTTGCCATTCTGGGACGATGTGAATTAATGCCTGATTTTCATAAGGCTTTTTTGCTATTCGTTGCCATGTATTGCATGTACGTACCAAAAGCGGCAATGATGGGCAGTTGGGAGCCGATATGTTTGGTCATTTAAAGGTTTGTTTGGCCTTTTACCTTTTGCACCAATCGCTGTTTTCGCTATCTTTACTGCGGATGTGGACACCGGGACTGGTTGTTTGTTTGTAGTTGCAGCTTTGTCTGCGGTTTGCCTGTTTCACCAATGCAATGTTCGTTTGTCTGTTTTTGATGTGACCACTGATTGTGGTTTTTCTGCTTTTGAACATAAATCTCTTCATAAATGCAGTGAAATTGCAGCCAGGAGAATTAAACAAAACAAAAATATCGTCATCAAAAGAATGTTTCTCGAGCAGCCTGTAGGTGCTAGTTTACACGTGGAAGTATTAATTTAGCCAATTTGTATGTACATACATATGTGTGTATTTTCGTGGGTCCATTAATGACTTACATAGTTATAGCCAATTTATTTTTATTTAGCTGAAAAAAATTATATTGAAATTGCATATCTTTAACTGAGCTTCTAGGGCTGTCATAATCCTGAACCCATCGACCAGGATATACATATGTATTTGCATGGGTTTTTTGACATATTTTTATTTAAAATATATTGAGACGATATGAATGAATAGTCGACCCGCGAAGCAAATTAACGGCAAGCTGGCTTTGAACCATGTACACCACTTCGAGGTGTAATTAAGAAAGCATCGAATAAAAATGCGAAAACCCTTTTTGAAATTGTATGTATGTACGTATGTATAAATACTTTCAAGAGCGTTGTATCCACCGTCGTTTAGTACAGGAAAAGCGTCGATTATACAACGATTATACGACTTTTTTTTGGTTTTGAGCAGATGGTTTTCGTAAGAAAGAGAAAAGTCAGATTTCTTGATTTTTTTCCAACATAAATCTTAACGAATTGCATAGATGGTGAGCTAAATTGACGGTTTTTTGCAAAAGATCATCTACATTTTACATTAAACGTAATAATTAACCTTTAGAATCGTATGAGAGGAACCGGCCTCTAATTTTTCTCACTTATATGTAAACATTCGCCGTCATCGAGTAGTTAGCGAGTAGCAAAACGACCGAAATCAATGAGGTATGTATATCCAAACTAACTCGCCATCGTTCATCGCTACTAGCTAACGTTGTTGTTGCCTTCACATAAAAAAAATCTGGTAAAGCGAGCGGAACTGAAACATAGCGAGCAGAGAAGTGGCGACTCGAAGGCGACTATTAATATACAGACGTGTGTAACCAGGCGTGTGTAAAATCTGACAACCTGTGGTAACGGTTTTTATGCCATACCAGCACTTTAATTTTTAATTGATTTTGCTTGAATCGTTGCCTATTTCATTGTGGTGTCTTTTTTTTTTAGATCGAGCTTTAGTTTACGACGTCGATGAGACGATAAGGCAAAAATAATCTGTGGAGTAATTTCCGCCAGAACGGATATTTAAATGTCATTTTGTTTTCCATCCGCAGATAGCACCCAAACATCAAGCACTCTACATTTGCTTGTTCGCAGCGGATTGCTGGCAAAACGACTTTGCTAACGGTTTGGTTGCGTCTGTATGCGCTTGTGACTGTGACTGTGACTGTAAGTGACAGTTTTCTTATCTGGAAAGGCACAGAGAAAGCAGTGACAGTGAAATAATGAACGCGGCTTTGAAACTTGAACTTGAAAGGGACGTTTTTCACAAGAAAATTTTTTCAAAACGAAGAGTTCGTTCCGCTACTGAGCTCGTGCTGTAATTCATTGTTAAACATTTGCTTCCTGTGTCTTCATGTTGTCCTTAAGTATGATATGTATTTCCTAAATATTTCACTTAAGGTAAAACTAGGCAAAAGGTGAACTTAATACTTAAAACATTTTACTAAAATAGATATTGGATAGATTGGATATATGTATGTACAGTAGGGTGGTCCAAAAATTCACAACTTTTTGGATAATCTTATCTCATACATACATATCATATCACATCATATGTGTATCATATCGTAGGCGCGAACAACTCAACAAATTTGTTTAACTTTCTTTGTAACGATTTTATAGCAATTTTACGATGAAATATATTTGCCTAATATAAAATACCTAGGAAACTTTAAAGATTTGACGACACCAATGAATAATAACCAATTTCGAAGTAATATATATAGATATGGGTCTCGTTATTTTCGATATTCTTCTTTTCCGTGAGTGGCTGGAAGACAAAAAATTGTAACCTCCCTAATGTATTTATGTATCTAAATATATGGGCGGTATTCACGTTACAAGCAATTGGATGATAACCAATGCGTTCGCCTCCATGGTGCACATATTTTCCAACACTTTCCATTGCCGACCAAAATTATTGCTACATTGCGTGGCATTTGTAGAAATGGGATAAGGTTTTCTTCGATCTTCGACTTTCCCTGAATAAGAATCTTTTATCTAAAAGGATCCTACCTGTCCTCTATTTCTGAAATTCTTCTTTAATGACTCGAGAGATTTTGCTTATACCAATATTAGATAATTCTCTTTGAATCTGACAATTGGTGTTCTGTGTTTTCCAAAATGGATTCCGAGTGAATGTAAGTAAATTAAATTCTTAAATTTTGTAAAGAAAATAAATTTAAAAATATATTTAATTATAATTTATTCGTGAGAATGGTATCACTGATTTCGAGTTATTTTATTGTGATTTATTTTATTGTGATTTATTTTATTTTGATTTAGAATTATTAAACTAACACATAAAAACAAACAAAAACCAAGTCAGCGTGGTGAGTCAGCGCGTCGGAATTGCTGATAGCATTTCTCCCGAATTCGTGACGGGAGATTTTTTCACGACGGGAGTTCACTCGGAATCTGTGATAGGTCTGTTAAAAACCGAACTGAACCGAAAAAAGGATCGCGAATACCAAAAAATATCGAAGTTTTAAACACTTTTCTAAGTAAAAAAATGTTAAAAAATCATATAACATCTTTATACTTTCAATTAGAAAATGTTTAAAAATTACCCAAAAGCTTTTGTTTTGAAGTGCTTGCTAGATCACATTTGAAGTATTCAAAACCGGGTAAATTTAATTTACAAATATTTACAAATAGGAAGAGATCATAAAAGCAAAGCAATAAGATTTTTGTTTCCTTTTCGCATTTGATTTTAAAATACTTGAAAGTACGAGTGTTATCGATACTTTTTTGCAAATATGAGTACTGGCATCGATTCTTCTTTAAAGTATTCTATATGAGTACTAGTATCGATACTTTTCTACAAAGCTCTATGACTACGCACCACCTTTTCTGTATGGTATTGAAGAGAGCGAGCTAAATATCTAAACCGGCTTTTTAAAACTCCAATAAAGCTCTCCGCAACCTTGCGCGCCGAAGAATGCTGTTGGTTAAAGTATATTGTACCACAGTATAGACAGTAACCAACCTTTTTGGGTTGTTGTTGTAGTTATATTCACTCCTGAGGAAGTCACGGTGTTGTGTGCTGCTATTTAATGGCCTTCCTCAGACTTTTTCTTAGATTTCAGGGTTGTGTGCTGTATTATTATTAGATAAATAAATTTAAGTATTTGGCAAATCGTGTTTTTATTAAAAGAAAATTATAAATGGTGTTGAAAAACCAAACAAACGCTCGTGCGAAAGCTCTATTTTTGTGTATTGTTAAAATTTATACATGGCGTACTTATTCTTTTGTGGACTTTATGTTACTTGAGAATTTAGACAACGTGCGAGCTGCCAGGTTCTGTTATCAATATAATTAACACAAGCTTTTCCGAGTGGTTGCCTTTCAATAAAAAGAATAAACAAATATTCGCAAATAAATTGGATTTATTTTATAACTGACAACTAACCTACGCTTTTTGTTCTTTTCTCCATTTTAATTTTGACTCCTTATTACCGCCAACAACTTTATGTGTATACATATTTACAAGCTGTCAAAATTTTGCGTAGTCCCACGAGCTAGGTAAAAACTATGGCATTCGTATTCACAACGAGAAATCTCAAAATTTTTGTTTGGTCTT
>NW_016163503.1:0-6122 GCF_001687245.7 Rhagoletis zephyria | reverse complement strand
CTGATCATTTATGTATACATTTGTCTATATCTATCTCGATTCGTTTTGGCTGTTACAAACAACCGTTATGTGAACAAAGTTATAATACCCTTGTGCACAAGTGCGCTCGGGTATAAATATTAAAAATAAAATGTTAATAAGCCACAATAACACTGACAAAGACATTTCTTCCATTTTGACACGAGTTATATTAGCATCGATGCACTAATTGCCAATAGTTTTTAGTCATTTAAAAATATGTCTTGCCAAATTGAGAGATAGTACATCTCGTTATTTTAATCAGTTGCAGTTCCGGTTATCCATTATGGAAGTATTTCTTGGTGCACCTAAAAATTATGCCAGGTTTTCTGGACTGTTGTATACTTATGTACGAATGTGTCCTTTATTTTATATTGAAGAATATAACCAGCGTACAAACAAGTAATGAGCATCTCGGCGGAAAAATGTCTGTGTCATGAGAGGATAATGCAGTCTGTCACGGCAGAGGAAAAAGACCTCTAGCCACGCATTTTTCCTGTTTTATGTGTCTACATACTTACATATATATGCTTATATACATAAATAGTTATGTGTATGCGTACATACATATAAACTGTACATCGTCGATGTTCTTGCAAAACCGCCTAAATCGCCGTTGTGGCAAAAATGAGATTTTGTAACCCTAAACTCCAGGCATCGAGACTTATGCATAAAAATCGTTAAATCGTTATTAACAACAGATTTGTAAAATAATAGCTAGAGAAAATACCGCCTATCAAGGCAATGCCTTCAAAGAATAAACCGTTTTTTCGCTCTCCTGTAAAATTCGAGTGCCGTAAGATAGGCGGTTTTGCAATTGGGTGATGGGCGGTTTTGCAAAAACATCGACGATATACTCATTCTCAACGATCTCAGCTCAGCTCCGAACTTCTATCTCTTTAATGGTTTGCATTGCATCCTTTGGCCGTAGTGGGTAATTTAATTGAAATATCCTTTTTGTTTTCGATTGACGATGCGACATATTAAGCTGGCATTTCAGGGTACTATTTTATATATATATAGTTATAAGGAAAATTTGAAAGTTAGGGGGGGCTCGAGCACCGTTGCGTTCCCTAACTCGCCAGAAGTTGCAAGAATTTACAGGAATTTGCCAGAAAGCGTTCCCGTACTCGGTTCTCTGGCTTCTTTTGCCTTTTGATAGTTTTACAGGTTTTAACCCAGAAACGTTGGGGAACGCAACTTATATTATGTATGTATATTTTGTGCCAAAAATACGGCTGCCTGGTAACCAGGAATGGCATTTAGTGTTAATTTATTTTAAATAGTATATTTTAATTTAACAGTATAACCAATTTAATTCTGTAGCAGTTGCTTTAAATTTTAATAGGTTTTTGGTGAGTAATCTATCGACCTTGTGGCAATACGCACCTCTAACCACCGGCTACCGCGGTCGTCATCAGAAATACACAAGTTACAAATTGTGCGATGGTCACTATATGCTTTAGAAACATAATGCAATGTCAACAAACAAGTACACATGTAAGCACAAAAGGGGCGATATAAGCTTTGACATGTTATCCATTGGTAGTAGAGCTGGAAAACTAGCCATAAACGTACTAAATACACCTTTTTCAAGTTTATAATGGGAAATTACAAATTTATAATTAAAAATGTAAATTCATATTGAGAATAATGGGAACATAAAAAATTATAACAATGAAGAGTTACAAGTGCCTTACTCTGGAATCTGAGAGCGAAGGCTGCGATATGAGGTAAATTAACTTCGTGTGCTCGGTAGTCTACACTTGTAGCATTTTCGCCGAAAAATTGTAGTAAATAAAATAATTCCACTAATTCCGTACCTGAGGTTTTCAGTAACTGTCTCAAAATCAATTCTAAGCAGTTTTAGCTATTAAACGTACAAAAATATTTCCTAGACCTTCAAAAACCTCCTTTTAAAAATTGCTATTTACTGGCCGGTTGTCTACAAATGTAGACACCATATAACAGCGCACGACAGTCAATTTTACCCATACAAAAAATAATATACTCACGAAACTCGGGACCAAATATGTATAGTTTTCCTCTCTGACGTAAGGATTTTTTTAAGAACTTTGAAATTTCAAGGATATGATAAATTCAAAAATTATTAAAAAAATTCAATGCAATGTGGAACAGTATGGGTGTCAAATAAAAAAGAAAACTGTGCTAAATTGAAGGAAAATTTAATGTTTTGGAACACAAGGTCCAAGGCGAATTGAAATCCGTAACCATGTTTTGTTTTAATTTACCTAAATTATATCTTTAATAATTCTCAATATGGGGCATTCCAGCACCGAAATGGTTTTGTTTTTGGCTTTTGCATCTTCAATTTTTTTCATAACTTTTTATGTTATACTACCGATTAAAAAAAAAAGTCCAATTTTTTTAAATACACATAACTTTGCCAAAAGTGGGACGATTGGTACCTTTTTTACTTGGTCTCTTCAAAAAATGCTGACCGCCTTTTTTTAAATATATTTTTTTTTTTAACTGTCACCTGCTCCGCAACTTCTAGACCTAGTCCAATAATGGTGTAACCATGAGCTCTCTTTCGAAATTTGAAATCAATGAAATTCTAACAAATCTTGTTCAATTCATCGCCGACTAAGTCAAATCAAATGCATTTATCAAAATCATAAAAATACCATATTGTAGAGGAAGAAATTGTCTACATATTTGCACGACTAATCCCCACCGCGCAATCAATTGTTATCGTCTGACTTTACGTTTGATCACACGCTTGGATCCTCGTACATGGCGTATGAATAACATTATTTCCTGCTAATGTATGTATATTTCACACAAGCTCAATCAAGTTAGCGGCGCTGAAATGAAAAAATTAAGAAAAAATTCGTTCGTATTATTGTGCTCTTAATTATCTCGGAAACTGGATGAGCTCCTGTAATTATTTTGGTGGCTCTAAAAAGCCCAAAAATAGCACGTAATTCCTCAATAATATTTGTCCGTGTTCGACCAAAGTTTATAAAGTTGGTCGGCTACCGCGACGTCAAGCGGTTTTTCAATGTTGACTGGGCAATATTTTGAAAGCATATAAAAAGCCCAGATACGAGTAGTCCACTTGCAAAGTGCTCTATGTAAAATTTTTAGTTTTTGGTGGTTAACGTACCAGTATTTAAAGTAGCTTCATGCCCACTAACAATACAGTGCAAAATCCTTATATATTCTGCAAAAAAAATAGCATCAAATGTTAGCTACTCTAGCAAAAGTCGCTATAGTACTTACGGTATGTATATATACACTTTCAAAAGCCGCTATAATATTGATTGTTCGTATTTATACAAGCTCAAAAGTCTCCATCTTCTGATGAACTTAGAAAACTGCAAGAAAACGTGGTAGTTTCGGTGCCTAGTGGAAGACGTCGTAAAAAAGAAGCAGATCAATCTTCATGGAAGAGAGAACGCGAGAAGCTAAAAAAAAAGCTAGCTATGTAAAAGTTACTGTTCCAAAACTTGCAATATTAAATTTTTAAATATAAAATTTGCAAATCTAAAATACTGCAATTTTATTTTTTAATGGTATTAGGCTCTTATTTATCCAAATTTTCAGGTAATAAAAAAGGATACAATTTGGATTTTACTTGTTATTGTAGACGTTTTTTTTTTTTAATTTATGGCTTACTATTATAAAATCACATAACGCTGTTTGCAAGTGGACTACTCATAAGTAGTAAAAATACTTCATTGAGTGAATGTTTTGCTAAGTTACGGTTAACTTAGCAAAGTCTTAATTATTTACCAAATGGTCGGAGCACAAAAAAAAAAACGAAAAGTGGCCGAAAAAAGCACACAGTGAGCACAATAATACGAATAAATTTTTTCTTCATTTTTTCATTTCACCGCCGCTAACTTGATTGAGCTATGAAAAAAATCATTGAATTTACCAATCGATTACGCGAAAGTGATAAGCCGCGGCGCAATATTTTCCACTGTAATTATACAGAGAATTTATTCCTCTACACTGTAGTATGTATATTTATATTTTTGATTTGATTTCAAGCAGGCAAAGTTCTTGACGCTGAATTGGACAATATTTTTTAGTTTTTCATACACATATTTGCAAATTCAAAAAAATAATAATAATAAAAAAATTTTATACTATTTTGACACTCCGAATGCCAATTCCTCTCTTCCGTAAAAAAATTAGAATAAATATTAAGGCCTCTGCCGGAAAGTTATTCGTCGATATACCGTGACTTTCGGTAAATGCTGCCCGATGAATAAAAGTTATTTTTCACCTTCATTGTGTGTTAAATTTTTTGTTTTTTTTTTTAATAAATATGCAAAATGTGAACACAAGTATAACAGTTAGTGTAACCGCGTTTCGTTCATATGTTAAAATGATTCTCCATACAAATTAACGCCTGCTAAAAATCCAGACTTCCGACCGTCTACGCCACTTTTCTATCCCGTTTTATTTAGTAGTCATGTCATTGATATCATTTAAATTTTTAACCGGAAAATGGTTACACAGGTCCAGAAAAATCGATGAAAGGTTCCTTTTTATGTGACAGAGAAAATCCGAGGTGTATTTTGAAGTTAGGAAAAAATCTACACCTCCATCACGTCTTCACTTCTTCTTCAAATTCGTGTTCAGCGACCCCAAAAACATTTGATAGACTAGGTTTGGTCAAAGGAACCTTTAATCGATTTTTTTTTGTGGACCTGAATTATCAATTCAATGGAATATTCTTTTATGTATGTGACCAGATAACTTTGGATCACGCGAACAGTTTTCGACAATTTTTATGGAAAAGGTGGTATGTAATAGGTGGTCCGATACTAATTTGGTTTAGTTCCGATCATTGGATCCTAAATTTGTATATGAGCATTTAAGTCGCTTGTATTTTTTGTTTAAAAATTACTAGTTATTTAGATGCTTTTACAAAAAAGTTTGCGTTAGGGGATAGTGAATTTGGCATAATACATATGTAAGTCAAAACTTTTTTCAAATGTGCCAAGACCGGGTCTGCAAAATAAATAACAATCACAAGAAAAGGAAACGGATGGAAAATAATTTTCACGAATACACAATTGTAAATACATTATTAATTACTACTTCTACTACATTATTAACTATTAATATAAATATTTTTCTTTTAATTTCATTGAAATGCGTTCATAATAACTGCATTTTTGTTTTGTTGTTGGTCGGGTGGATATTTTTAAAAAATCAGAGGACAGGATATAAAAATTATCCCTAATTTTATAAATTTACATATCTATCATAAATTCTTGTGTAATAACCCTGCAGGGAAACCGCGGANTTTGCTTATGCTAGCTCTTCACATATTGTTGTTGTTGTTATTATGATAACATGTGCCGTTTGTGTTTTGACAGTTGAAAATACAAACAACACCACCAACAAACCAGCATATTATGAAAGTTTTTTGCCTGGTTTGTTTTTTGCTCTTCGTATTCGTATTCGTTTGTAATAATTCACGCAATTACTCTTCGATCCCATTTATACAGATTACGGGACTTTTCACACCTGCCTGCATTCAAATGCCGAGTTTTGCATTCATTTTTAATTTGGTAAATAATCATTTAAGTCCATATACATTTGTATGTACATTAGGGTGGTCCAAAAAGAGTAAACTCGGAATCGTAATGCTCTCACCCCTAGAATTGTTCTACATCGAAAACAGTATACCCCTATTTTTAAAAGACTTCTCAAAAAGGAGGAAGGTTATCAATTCATAGGGATATATATATATATTTTTTTATGTATGTTACCGCATNTTGCTATAATTCTTTTTTTTTTTAAGGAAAGGTATTACTTCACAGATAATCCCGTTCTAATTTGATTTAAATCCGATCATTGGATCATGAAGAGAATAACGATAATCTTAAATTTGTATGTGAGAATTGAAGTCGGGTTTGTTTTTTGCTTTAAAGTTACTTGTTTATATTTAGACGTCGCTCCAAGCGCTCAAAGTTTTCCATGTATTTTATGTACTTTTCGTTGGAATGGCATAGCATTCTTGAAAATAAATTTTTTCGATCGGAAAACTCAGGTTCTCTTCAGAAGGTATATAAATGTAAAAAAATATAAAATATGTATTTTCTGGGACTCACCCGTTC
>NW_016163502.1:15187-36198 GCF_001687245.7 Rhagoletis zephyria | reverse complement strand
ATCCCAAAACTCGTTTTCAAGGTGTTTTCGTTTTCGGTCAGTACATTGTATGAGAGCCATTAGCACCACCATCGGTATCAGCGCAATGGCGCAATGCCGCGCTGCGTTACCCAGCACTATTGTGGTTATCATAAGTTTGTTTAATAAGACATTTAATAAAAAACCAGTTGTTGATCAAAAAATTAAAAATTAACTTCTTAGTAAAGAGTTATTATATTTACATACACACGAAACTCTACAAGATCAAGCATACAAGGTATTGCTGGAGTGACAGCCCTTGGCCAGATATATACATACATAAATCTGGATCGTTCCGGTTATGTACACCCGACTGTCGTGGAAATGGTACCCCTCAGTCGTTAAGAATAGGGGTGTTAGTTTATNAAATGTGTTCCCACTTACAGGTTTTATGTCAATAGGAACGACTTCCTGTAAGTTCTGACTAAATCCTGTAAACCGGACTGCTATTGGAACAGACTAAAAAATTTTAGTAACTGTTTTAAATTCTATTTTGTATTGACTGGGTAATCTAACGACTAGTTTACAAATCTTGATAAAAACCCCAGGGCTCGAATAGTAACATCCGTGAACGTACTCATTTTGTTTCGAGAACCTGTATAAAAGTCAAAAGTTACTCAATAACTGTCTAGAAACAATAAAAACTTTAAATTTCCGACATCTGAAGCCGGGAAATCAGTTTTGGGAAAAAGTCGAACAGCTTAGTATCATTTCAAGCGGCAAGGAAGAATTATATTGCCAAGTTTAATTTTCTGCAGTTACGGAATCTTACGATTTTATAACACGATGACACGAAAGCAGATGATATAGACCTGGCTGCAAGTATACCTCGCCTACCCATTACTTTGTGAGACAAATTTAAGTTACAGTTTTATCACAAAAATAAAATTTGGAATCCTTTAGAAGCAATTAAATTATACATATGTACTTCCATTTTGAACCCGAAGTCCAGCATATCGCACACGATCTTCATAAGTGGCACAACTCAAACTTTGGCATTTTTGAAATTATGCACTAAAAATGTACACAGACCTTTTATTTACCTTTCAGCTAAAGCTGGAGCAAATTGTTGTTATAATTTGTTGAAAAGACCTAAGGTAAAGTCTTCGTTGTCCATGTGATTAGCATGTGCTAAGAAATAGTCTCGCATTTTCTGACGAACGTGTTGTTTTGGTTGTTGTAGCAGCATACAAAGGATTTTTGTGGAGTGTTGCTGGAGTGCCAGTCCTTGGCCAGATATAAATCTGGGTCGTACCGGTTACGTAGACCCGACTGTCGAGGGAACGTGTCATTTTGAGTTGTGTCACTTTTCAAGGCCGCGTGCGATATTTGTACATAATCTATAGCTGATCGCAGATATTAAACACCAGTACAAGTATGTATTATACTAACCGGTACAATAAAACTTAAAAAAAAAATATTTGGAATTAATGAAACAGCCTTTAGTATTTAAAATGTTTCAGGGTTTTACGCATTACAATTGTTTTAACTAAGTACCGCAAACTAACAACTTTCTAACCTTTTCCAACAACAAAACTATGCATAAATATGTTCATACAGCATCTGTATGTGCATATGTATGTACGTATGGACGTGTAATTCGTTTCTGAACATTTCAACTAATCATAAATAAAAATTACTGAATTGTGTGTGTATATATATTATTAAATATATTTTACTTATTAGTCCTTAATGTATAGATACACTATTCGATAACGACGCGTATTATAAAACGTACGGTCATCAATAACAAGAAAAAAATGCTTAGAGCTGATATAACAACTATAAGGGTTACACAATGTTTCCAATTCTTGTAATTAAGATACAAATATTTATTGTTGTGTAAATATTGCAAACTTAAATAATGAAACTATACTCTGGTTTATTCTTAATGGGCATACATATGTATGTACATACAAACATCTTTACTATTTTTGTTTTAAGAATATAGTATAATAAAAGAATTTTTAAGATGAAAGAAAGTTGTGCGCTTGAGTAAAAGTTTTAACAGTATATTTACCAGGGACCGTAAATAACAGTTACTTTTTTTCAACAGCTAAACTTGGCCAGATATTTTTAAGTCGAAAATAGAAGTCCTTTCCTAATAATAAACAAATCGCTTATCCAAATTAGACAAGTTTGGTATCAACTGAAGGAGGACCAAAATAGCTTTAAAAGTGAAATATTTAAACGAGGAAAGCCAGCAGAAAGCCAGCTATTGAAATATATAAATGAAATTGTCTTTTAATTATCATGGAACAAACCTTGGATCAGGTATATGTATTTCTTTTGTATCGTTAATTCTATTCAAAAGCTATTTAAGCTATTTATTGGTACCAAATTTGTTTAATTTGGATAAGCGGTTCGTTTACTATCCGGAAAGACTTTTATTTCGAACTTAAAAAATATCTGCCCAAGTTTAACTGTTCGAAAAAGATAACTGCTATTTACGGTCCCTGACATTTACGTTTATGGGCATACATATGTATGTATGTACGTATGCATGTATATCATACCATACAACTATATTGAGAAGTAAAGATAAAAGTTTTTTCTACTAATAACTTAGTTTATGCTATCGCTGCTAAAAAAAGCACATATGGACGGAACAGTTTCAGTGCATATAATACATCGTATATCTATAATTTTTGAAGTCAAGTAATTTTTTATGTCATAATAAATTTATCAGTTCGCCGATGCACCAAAGGAATTCTTTAATGAAGTCTCTGTTTACAAAAAAAAAAAATTAATGTGCATTTTCATCGTGATTATTTCAGTTTCGGTGACTTCGTGAGCCTATTAATAAAAGCCTCAGTGGATTTTATTTCTTAATAATTAGAATAATAACATTCAGTTTTCCTGGCTCGATTGTATATGAAAATGTGCAATTTTTTGTTATCATTTGCTAATAAAAGCCAAACTAAATATATATGTATGTATGTATACAATGCAAAGAAAAATAACGATAAGTTTTTGCATCGATCGATGCCCTTATGGTAGTTAAGAATGACCAACAATGTCCGAGGCTTTGATATGTCTATATTATTGAAAATCTTGCACTAATTTCCAAATTTATAAAAAAAATCCATCCATCAGAATAGAGCGCAATAAGACAGTATATCTTTGTAAGTATTGTTTTGCACTGCTATAACGTTGTTAAAGAAAAACTTGCCATTTTATTTCCATATGGAAGACCAAATACTACAGCTATCAACTATTTTTTTTTTCAACCATTGGATATACTTTGAATAATTTTTTTTTTATAATTATGTACATATAACGTTTTTGATTGGTTTGAAACTATTTTTTATGTATATGTAGTTTAAACACCTAAGCATTTTTTATACGCAGTCTTTTCGCATGTGTGCATTGATCAATTATAACTCAATGGTTTTTTTTTTGCCCTAGAGTCCTCAATATTTGACAGCAAGAAAACATTTACCTTAAATTATATTTGTTAAACGGTTCTCACACCTCTGTACTGTGCGTTTGTATTCGAACCTTTTTTACACTATTACTGCGATGCATAGGCGGTGAACTACCCGATCCTGAGAAGCCCGGATTTTGGATACCCAACGCAGGATCTCGAGGAGGACGCGGTTTCTTCAAGCTGGAACGGAGTGGTGAACGTGTTACTGATTCCATTGTCGAGCCGTTTGAAACGCTGGTCATAGTAGTAGACATGGATGCCACACTACCTCCATTACGTATACTGCTATAAGGCTTTCCAGATGCATCAGTGACAGAAACTCCTAAAATATAAATAAACATGCAAGTTATTTTAGCTTGCCAGATACAGTGTACGTTAAGCAGAGTCACCCAATCCGATTTCTAAGCTAGAGACAATAGCTAGGGGAGAAATTTGTCTACATGACTTTAGTAAACTTGTGAATCACTTTTCGCATTATTGAAGTACCACAACCCCTGCTAGAAATAGTCCTTTCATCAATTAGATAATAAAATTTGAATCTTTTCAGTTCCTATTGTGTTTAACATCAGAATGGTCTGAAAATTCTTAGTGTATAGAATGTGTCCGCAAATAAATTAGTGAGAGCGCTTCAGGCCGCTGATTCCATATTATCGATTTAGATGATGATCATATCACAGACGCGGACGTCGCAAATTTGTGTGCTGTTAAGTCATCATTAACTTTGGCTGTTTGGTTTTTACTGTAAAAGTGTTAGGGCTGTTAGCTTATCTATTAACGATTTAACTATAGTTTAAAATAGATACGTTTACGGCCCTTAATATGCTGAATTTGTTAAAAGGCCCGTCAAGTCGATTGACCGTGTATGTTCTTGTGGTGTATGTACCAGCTGCTGGTGCGACTTCAAAAACTAAGTATTTGAAATATTTATGATTGTACCAGCATGCTGGTGTCGTGAGTGGTGAAATTGGTTAAATTTTCTAAGTAAAAAGTATTTTGGCGGAAATTTCTTTCACTATATGAGTCAAAGCCGTGTTTGTGGAAAGATTAAGTTCACGATTAAGATTAAGTTCAGTTGTGAATNCTTGTGGTGTATGTACCAGCTGCTGGTGCGACTTCAAAAACTAAGTATTTGAAATATTTATGATTGTACCAGCATGCTGGTGTCGTGAGTGGTGAAATTAGCTCAATTTTCTAAGTAAAAAGTATTTTGGCGGAAATTTCTTTCACTATATGAGTCAAAGCCGTGTTTGTGGAAAGATTAAGTTCACGATTAAGATTAAGTTTAGTTGTGAATGAAAAAACAAAAACAATGTTTAACAAAATGGTAGAAAAATTATGAAATTTCGGCTCTATTCATTTCGATCTTTCCTCGACCTCATTTGTAAAGAAATAAATATTTTACCAGCATGCTAGTAAGTTAAACAAAAAAATCTCTCTCAGCTCTCTTGNACCTCATTTGTAAAGAAATAAATATTTTACCAGCATGCTAGTAAGTTAAAAAAAAAAAATCTCTCAGCTCTCTTGACCGGAAAATCTGCGATGACGTCATATTCATGTTACTCTCCCGAATTTCACATCAATCTTGAATTCTATCGGTCTTGGGTACAATCACTTGATGGAGCCAGCAAGCTGGTGTATGTTTCCCCTTTTATACAAAAAGGTTTTTGGTTGGATAAAATATTAGCTTTTTCCAGAGTTCATTGTTTTTCTATACCACTATTTATTGAAAATGTTTGCGTGTATACTTATATATGTATATGTAAGTAAAAAATTTTAGCTACCATTTTTAGCCACAACGACTTTTTTAGCTCTTTTTTAGCCCCTTTTTTAGAGGAATTTGGTTACCACTAAAAATGATTCGCGGCAACACTGCTGCGTATAGCTCTCGCTGTCAGACGCACAACAGACGAATTCTCCTACCAACCTCTTTTCTGTTTGACATAATCTTCGGTACTGTCGATTATCCAATACTATTAGGTAAAAATAATTTCAGCGTTCCTTGCAGAATGTTACGACAATTTGATGGTATTTTATGTTGTCATCAGTAAGACTGTATATATATTTTATGCCCCGGTTAATAGAACTCTCGTTGAATTGAATAAGCTCTTTGCTTCTTGAGACCTTGACCTCTCAGCCACTAAACCTTGGTTTTAATTCCCACGTACAATCATTATTGAGTAAAAATCGTGCCCTTTAACACCTGCTATTATGTATTGTAATAATATTACTTTTAACTTTACCTATGCTGCTTAGTCTGTAAGAATTGCAAATTCATAGACAAAGCGAAAAAAATAAATAAATATCAATCTGCAGTTGTAAAAATTTGTCTATCTCTTTGTACCCATGGTGGAATAATACAAGGTGTTGGATATTGACAGCGTTCTCGCTCTAATCCGCCATCTTGGCTCCCTTAGCATATCGGTGTTTCCCTCTTGAAAAAACTACATTTTATCGCCTTTAAAAAAGTACTAAACTACCTCATTCCCTATTCCAAAACTGATTTGCAATCACTGAACAATTCTTTGACATTTACTCTATTCTTATCGTTGGCAACTGAAAATTAAATTAGAAATTTCAACATTAATTCGGCAAAAAAACATCGGTTTAGAGTAGAGAGATTTGTAGTTATTTTGGTCGGTGCTTCCTTCCGCTGCAATTCCGTCTGTGGTTCACTGCCACTGGCCTTGCTTTTTCAACGATATAACTGTTTTCTTGGTAAGTTTAGATGGAAGATTTAAACAAGAACTACGTATTTAACTATGCATCTATTCCCCAGTGATTTTTGCTGCTGCAATCCCGTCTGTGGTTCACTGCCACTGGCCCTGCTTTTCCAACGATATAACTGTTTTTTTGGTAACTTCTACCGCTAAGACTTTGTTGCTTTTTCCCTTTTCCCTAAAAACATAATAGTGCTACAAAGCTCAATAACAATATGGAAACAAATGTTAATAAGCCACAATAATATTGACAATAAATAAGATTTCACTACGATTGAATTTTCTATTAGTAACAGGGTAGTTATAGTGAATGTTTTATTCGATAACTAAAACTATATTTGATGTTTGTAGCGATAAAAATATGCCTAAATCAGCCAAATACCCTATGTGGGTCGGCTGAATCAGTAAAACGTGACAGTAGTTGACTTTTGAGGTTAATATATCGGTCTTGAGTTGGTAAGGTTTTTAAAACATCCGCAGCTTCCTTTAAAGCATCGCTGCTAATTGCTGAGAGGACCAGATTATATTTACCGACATAAGATGTGGTCTTGTACGACTGAAAGGTGGCCTCAATTTGTAGAAACCATTTGTCTGGCATCTCAGTTCAGAACGGTCGCAGCTTGCATTGCGATGCAAGCTCCACATCTTTAGTTGGCATTTTGTTCGATGAAATATTCTCCCCATCCGTCGATGCGCCCTTTTGTCGATTCCGTCATGTAACGACTCGGGGTCACCACTAATTTTTTGGTTTTGGAAGTTTGACTATAATTATAGGACATTGTGTTTAATAAACTAAATTACCATTTATTGCATAAGTACTACGTTTATATACTACTTTCGCGAATTTAGCTTATCATAATATACCGTTTGTAACATTAATGAAATTTATATGAAAAATAGTACCAAATTTCGAACTACTTCGCAAAGCGGGCTTTTTTTCTTCCCGTTTCTCTCGTGCTTCCATATTACAACCTTTTGTAAGGGAGCTGTCGACATGAGCTGTCACTACGTACAACACCTTGTATAATTCCACCATGTTTGTACCTATTTTTTCACAAATTTTATTTTCACTTCGGCAAAATGACGATTAGCAGTTTTCAAACCAGGAATTGCGTCACCCTGATTTGGGTCGAAAGTGTTTCATTTCTGAAATCATGAAAATAAATTTCTTCCCTTGTCATTGTCTCTAGCTTCAAAATCGACTTTGATGTACCTGCTTAATGTACATACATACATATATTCAAATTTAATTCCAAAAAGTCTACCATTTCTTGAGCGTGGTTCTTTGTAGCCAGGATTGTTATATGTCGTTGCGCTGGCCGGTGATGTTGCGTCCACAATCATAGTGGGGTCTCCGCCTGCGACGTGAAAAAAGAACATCGTAGAGTGCAACAAGAAAAAGTCCAATCGTTAAAACTATAACCACAATCTGAAAAATACGTTTTGTTTTTTTTATTTCAGCAGAGATGTAATTGCCTTTTTACAAATGAAAGTTAATTTAAAATTAAAACTCAGTGCAGTATGTATAAAGGCCTTAAAACTTGAGCTCGCTCAGTTATAGAAAGTACGAGAATCGGAAATGTTTTAATGAATTGTTGCAAACACACTTTAAGTTTGATACTTTTGACCCAGATTTTAAGTTCTTTGGGCGGGTTGTTAAATAATGATTTGTTAAATCCTCGTGGCCTTGTGAGACTGCCAAAAATTTTTTTTTTATACATACTCATTTACTTTAATAGTGTCATAACTCAAAAAAGCAACACTCGAAGTAAGCGGCTTCAAGGTTTTGAATTTGCCTACATACGTATACTCCCATAGTAAAAATGTATACGTATTTTGTTCTAGGGAGATACAGGGTGTGTTCGAGCTAGGTAATAATTACCTCAATATTGCAGCCTTGTTGCTTTCTTGTTGCTCAACACTGAAATTTTTCTGCAGTACTACAGAAATTGCGCAGTAAAAATGTTTATGTTGCTTTTGATTTTCCAGTGATGAGCAACTGATTCGTCAAAATTTCGTTCCTCGAACGCTTGATGTTGGCAGAACCACACTGCCGCATTAATTGCAGCTCGAATACACCCGCAATGGAATTGAGGTAGCGGTAATTTCTGCATACTTAACTCAATTTTTGTATTTTTTGAATTATGAAACTATTGAAGGAAATGGGCGATATGTACTACATACATATATACAATATTTATATGTAAATACAAAAAAAAAATTAGCTGCCGTACATTTTTTAAATGTTTGCCTTACACCTGCTTCGAATTGTAGAGGCCACATCTACACGCACGGCGTACTTACCTGCAAATAAAATGATATACCACGAGATATTCTAAATCCATATTTTTCCGACTCATCGATTTGCAGGGCGAACATTATTGTTGCAATTGTCGCCAACAAACCTGTAAACAAAATTTCTGAAATACATATTCTCTAAAAGAAGGGTTATCCACTTACATGAAATCAGCGCCAAGATCATCTTAAATATCACCAATGTTGTGTATCGCATTACAACTTTTTCTCGAGAAGATATCATCGCTATTTGTATTATTGATAAAATGCAGAAGATTCCTAAAGTCGCCGAGCTCATTATGGCTAATAACCCACTTACATTGGCGGCAGCTGAAGAGAAACAGAATAGAGTGTGATTTTGCATTCCTTCTCCAATAGGACTTATACTGCAAATACTCACTGGAAAGTCGAAATTTCGAAACATCGTTGCCACATTTTTCTCGATTATATGTTAACTGCTTGCAAACCTTAAAAGGGCCAAAATAACCCCGATCGAAGTCATAGCCACCTGTAAAGCGTTAATATATGATTAATATGTTACAAAGCTATCAAAAAAAACTGTTAATAATTACCTGTCGGACTGTCATAATAACCCCAAATAGGTATTCCCACTGCTGCCGAGGCTAATGCAAAGCACAAAAATCCCAAACAAGTTACTCCAGCAGCGTAAAGGACATTTCGTGATTTGGCCATCTTTTAGGCATCTGCATAGTTCTATATATACACACAGTCATAGGTAGTATGTATGTGATTTTTTGTGATATTTTTTCAAGCTTGCAGCGACCTTCAAAATTAAACGCAATCCTTTGAAAATCAACGAAACGTTGCGAATATCAAGAGAGAGTCAAAAAGATGAGTGATAGATAGATAAGTCATGTAAAAATAATATTCAAAATAATATTCTACAACTTCGATGGTTGGTGTGTGCTAGCCATCGAACTCGAGACCTAAACAATAACAGTAGCTCGCGAAAAAATAAATGGTGACGAAAGCCTAATCTCCGAAGTGTAAAGTGTAAAGTGTAAAAAACCTTGTGTGTAGCTTATTCGGTAAGACTTAGAGTTTTCAAAAATTATTATAACCAGTACCGAATTTGGGGCAAACATGCAAATACTATTTACTTTTAACATTACATGCTCTAGGCAACTACTATTCAATAGGACTCATCTTTCTGTAGTGTTATGTGTGTACGCATGTATACATAGATATCTGCATATGTTTCCCAAGCCGTGAGCAATGTTGTCGTTTTCGCCAAAGATTTTAGGGCTAACCGAATGAATTTCACGGTCTTCAACTAAGTCTGTAGTTGAAAGGTGTTTAAGAGCCAATAATACAACAATGCCTTAACTCAAAATATTATAGAAACTCATTGAAAATCACAACCGGAAGGAAATTTTTATTTACGCTCTTAACGGTTGTTTTTTTTTTTAACCTGGTTATTGGTATTTCATTAATATACCTTTGTTATGGCTTACCCTATTTTTGTGTTAGGTATTTACCATGGCAACATTCTTACAGACACATATATAGAAACATTTCGAATAGCTTACAAAAGACGGCACTACCAAGCATACATATGTACACATGTACATGCATAGATATATAGAGCATAATATGTACAAATATATAGTAGTATCGTTACCTTAATATAGAAAGGCCCTATCTAAAATTGTTGGTTCTTTACAGGGTAGATAAAACTATGAAATATAAAGATTCGGTTTATAACATAGAAACTACCTTTTTGATTAGTAATGATATAATTTCTAGGTACATTCTGTTCAAAAGAAAATTAGTTCCACCTTTCTATATTAAGAGTAACGATGTCTAGATATGTACTGATTTTTGTACAATAACCTTTAAATCCTAAAAAATAAAACTCTCTATATACATAACAACCACTCCCTGAGCTAAAGTATTTTTCCAAGACAAATTCTAAAAAAAAAAAATTTGCCCGAACCTAGCGATCGCCTTTTTAACCCACTTCCAAAAAAGGAGGAGGTTATCAGTTCGTCGGAATATTTTTTTTTTTATGTATGTTACCGCATAACTTTGGACCACGTCAACAGATTTCGATAATTCGGAAAGGTAGTGTCTCAGAGGTGGTCCCATACTAATCTGGTTAAGATCCGATCAGTGGATATGAGATATATATATATAAATTTTTTTTTATATGAGAGTTGAAGTCGGTTTTTTTTGCTAAAAATTAATTGTTACATTACGGTAATACCTGCATTCGGAAAAATTTTGTTTATTCTAAATAGTTCACTGGAATAAACACAATACTACATTAGGAGAAGTTGAATGATTTTTGGTGAGCTTTAATTACTGGCAGTAGGGTGTTACGACGTTACGGTGTTAAGAACTGAGATGTGATTGAGAAGGCACTAGATCGGGGTACTTTGAGATAAATGAGACTAGAACATCGATTTTTCATACTTTAAGATCCAACTGTATATGCCGAATACATAACGAAACAAATTTAAAAAGGCCATAAAATTTTTTTTCAAATTGCCTTGCAAAAATACTTTATACTCAGGGGTGTAGGCGAACTTTTTTTGTTTGCTTGTCAGGTGGCACGGTATAATGTACATGCATACATATGTACATGTCACACATGATATTCACAAGTGACACAACTTGAAAATACACGTTCGTCAGAAAATGCGAAAAATTATTTCTTATGACATGGTAATCATAAGGGCAAGGAAGACTTTACCCTAGGGTTTTTTCAACAAATTATAACAAAATTTTGCTCCAGCTTTTGCTGAAAGTAAAATAAAAGCTCTGTGTACATTTTAAGTGCATAATTTCAAAAATGACAAATTTTGAGTTGTGCCACTTTTGAGGATCGTGCTCGATATTTACATATATACCTAGCTGAAAGAGAGCGGCTGCATACAGTTGCAAACTGAATCAATAATGAAATGATCCCATACATACATACATACATATTTATTAGGGTGATTGACTCGGTTTTTCCAAACCAGATTCCTCGGTTTTCTTTTTTTTTTTAAATCTAGATTTAGAGACCTAAATTCAAAGCCATTTACATCTTCAAAAATACAAGGTATATTAGCCGTTTAGAACAGCTTTGTAAACATTTCCTATGCCAGTTTAAAAATTTTTGATTCCCCTGTAAAATTTCGATTTTGTCGAATAGGGCCTTTTCATTGATAGTGACGATATGTATGTATGTCAAATGTACTTATGGATTTTTACTTGACTACATGCTTACATACATCCATATGTAAATGGTTTTAGGTTAAGTGTTCTCATATAGTTATGTATACATACTACGTACATTCGTACCTGTGTATGTATGTATATAGTATGTACATATGCTGCAATCACAACATTTAGGTATATTCTGGCTGTTTATAAGGTTCTAATGTCATATACATAGGTATGTATGTTTTTTGTAGTTGCGAAAAGTAATTTCCTGCCCGCAAAATCGTTGCGACAACTTAAGAATACTTCGTATTTTTTTTGGTAATTAAATTTATTTAAATCTGGACACTGATTAATCGCGTTAAAACTCCAAAAAGTGACCCTTTGACATGAGCAGCAAATCTAACCCAACCATCTCTGAATAACTAAGAACGCAGATTTACAATTCTATCTAGCCAAAACTTCAACTTCAGGTCGACAAGCGCGTTCATCATCCTACTGCAATAAAACTTGATTAACAACTATTTAGACCAAAAGGAAAATTCGATTTGCCTATTGATGTTCGCAAAATAAATAAATTCCCCCAATGTTCTCGGACACCCTAATACTGTAGGTACTGTGACAGTGTACCTGTGGGAATTTCTTAATTGCTTTATGTCACGATATTCATACATGGCNAAAGTCTTAGTGAAAAATGGCGTCAAAAGAATATAATTATGGTACTGCTACATTATGATGCGTATGACTTCGTTGTAGAGTAGTATCTATGTATGTACATTAGAATACATAAAAAATAAAAAATAAATCCTGAAATGCGACCGCAGTCTAGCTCAGATTTTAGTATTTGGTATAATATTGATCCTCCACGAATCTCCCCTCTCTACGATAAACCTAAGAGATCGGGTATCGAGTGCTTATTTTTTCCATAGGAATATTACGTAAGAAAATGAGTTATTCTCTTCTGAGGTCAATATCATTTCCTAGGATTAATCAAAACGCTCGAAACTATAAGAATACATACATTGGTAATCCTTAAAAAAAAATTGGGAATTTAAGGAATCTGAGTCAGGATTCTATGGCTGATTGTATTTCTACCATGAAACAGCTTACCACAAAAAACTATCTGACATTTGGAGGCGTTGTAAAGATCTAGCGCCAGATACATACATATGTACATAGATACATACGTATATAGTATATTTATTTTTGTATGAAAGTATGTACTTTCCTCGGTTTTGCACATCACTGACGTCATCAATATCCATAAATAACCATACCAACTCGATATTGTTTTCTTACAAAGGTAGTGTGCGGTTGGTTTCAAATATATATGTATGTACATATGTATGTAAGTATGCGGGCATGTACTTTGTAGGTATCAGCAAGGCGTGTTGCATTTTTAACCTTTGATATGTCCAGAAATATGGTGACAAGGCCTAGTTTTTGTTAGAGGCCTTTTTGGGGAGCATATGGGTTTGTGCATAAATGTGTGTGAGCATACGTGCATACATCAATATGTAGTATGTGTAGAAAACACTTTTAAGGAATCACAAGTTCCTGAAAAAGGACAATACAATACAAGGTTGAAGTGAAACATAAAACCATTTTTGGCGTTAACCACTATGAACACACAAGTTAGCATTTTGTAATATTTTCAATAATATTTGAGTACCCAAGCTAAATTTACATATCTATTATATATAGATATGGGCGTTACATTACGCTTGAATGAAAAAAAAAGTTAAAAAAAAAATGAAAGCTAAAATTTAAAAAAGGTTTTTCTGGATTTGAACAGCACTTAAATGGCCCCTTATTCAGCAAAAAAAAATAAAACTTTTGTGGTAGCGATTTAACGATATTAGTATCTGAACATATACGCTGGCGTGACATTACAAAAAATAGAAGTGGATTTGGACTTGGGTTAAAAAATTGGAAAATTCTGCGAATTGGGCAAGACTATTTCTATAAAAGTTTTTGTAGTAATATTTAAAAAGTTTTAAGGTTAATTTTCCAAGTTTTTAAATATAAAAATCTTTTCTGCTTTTTGTTTAATCAGCTGAAGTAACTGGGGTCACGTTACATTACTAAAATTAACATTGAAAAGATTTCATGTCATGATAACCATGTCACAAAATATATTCCGAATGGAGACCGCCTATTTCTCATGGGCTGCACTATATGTATGTCAGCGCTTATTGTTTGCCAATCTATTGCAGGCAATTCTATAGTTTGACAGCCATATTTCCAATTGAAAGTAAGCGTGCTGGTGATCACATCGATAAAATTGCAATATTAAATCAAAATAAAAATATGTTCCCTATCGGATTATTTATGATTAGTGTTTTAGGAAACAATTCAGCAAGTTTTTAAAAGATTTAAATGTTTTTAAACATCGAAATTGAGAGAATGTTGTCTGGTGGCGTCATGCCCACACACAAAAACTTGCAATCAAATTGCTCGTCAAAATGACAGTTGGTAGGCCATCGGTGCTTGCCTGTGGAGTTCTGCGGTAACGCGACCATTTTTGGCCGAAATGTTTCTGCTTACATAACCAGTATACATAGTATATTATGAAAAGCAGCCAAATCGGCCTATAAATAAGTTAGATATAGGACTTTTAGTTTTTTCGCGGTAGACTTTTCGCTGGAAACGCCCATATGTATATGTATGTATGTATAAATAATTTTTGGAACGCAAATGGTAAGTTTGCAGAACTCTATTCCTAACTTCGTCAATGACTATCCATGTTGGTTGGATTGTGCTTTTAAGCCATACTAAACAAAAAAAGAAAATAGCGTGTCAGTAGGCAAACATCAAAAACGTCGTGTGATAACCATCAAATAGTATATACATATGTACATAATATGTATACATATGTAGATAGTATGTGTTACATAAGTATGTACATACGTAATGAGTCTTTGACATAATTAAACTAACAAATTCCTACAAGGTGTATGTACATGCGTACACATGCAAATATAATGAAAAACCACGGTGACCTACATATATTTCTGAACAGCTATTCAGTACGTACTAATAACAACTCACAAACATTTGTTTAGGATGCTTAATAAAACCAATTTAACAGAGGAAATAAATACATACATACGTACAAAGAAAATAAATTGAAAAGGAAAGTCGATTTTTCCAAATTAATTTGCCAACTATAAGTGTAAATATTAATATTAAAGCGTTTAGTTTCACAAATCACAACGCAATATTCAAATAAGTGTACATACATGAATACATAATACTGTAGCAAAGATACCTAAATACATATTTACGCATTTGCATTTATGTATGGTTCATATTATAGATAGAAAACAAGCATTCGGACGTACATATGTACGTATGTATATACATATGTATCTACATATATGAAACCATAAAAATTTCAATTGCATATGTTAAGCATTCGATCTTTTCCGACTAGGCCTGTTTAACTTATGGTATACGTTCACGCATTTTCGTCAATAAACATATGAGCTTTTCCATTTCAATTAAACCAAATTAATTTTTTTAACTGGATTTTTTTCGCTATAAAACATATGTATTTTATCTAACATATTAGACTTCTGAGGAGAACCTAAAGATGACGGTATATGTAACGTGACCTGACATTAAAAAAAAAAATCAATTATTTTCCCATTGACCAGGCCGGAATTGCTAAATTAACCTTTGATAGCAAATTATTTTGATAACAAATTATTAAATCTATAAATGTACATACATTTAGCACAATGGGAAGGGAACAATACAATAACTTATGAATCGCCTTTTCTTGAAAGGATCACTTAAAAAAGTGGTTGTTTCTTTAAGTTACATAAGTTACATCCTGGATGCCTTTGCAAAACCGCCTATCTTCCGGCACTCAATTTTTACAGAAGAGTGAAAAAATGTCTTTTCTTTGAAGGCCTTGACTTGATAGGCGATATTTTCTCCAGCTATTATTTTATTAATCTGTTTTTTTTAATAACGATCTTAGGATTTTTATGTATAAATCTCGATGACTGGAGTTTAGGGTTACCAAATATCATTTTTGCCACAATGGCATTTTAGGCGGTTTTGTAACTGCTGGATGGGTGGTTTTGCAAAGGCATCGACGATATCAAATAAGAAGTCGTCTATTGCCGCCTTATCCGCAAAGCGAAAAAACTCGGGTACTTTTATACTTTTCAAGAGGCAAATCAGTAAACTTACGTAGACATGTATACACAGAGACATAAGCATATAAACATAGTATGCTTGTAAATAAAATGCAAGTTATTGTGTGTAAATACATATTTATATATAGTTTCGTATGCATACATAATACATAAGCACGTATCATAGCATGCCAGTAAGAAATATGAATTTGAATACACATGTACTTACATATACATACATATGTATGTATAAGTATTTACATACATAGTAAGTAAAGGTAAATGCGGAATTGGGACGGAAAATATACGAGAATAAAGCTTAAGTGAGCGGCTCAGTGTGCGGAGATGGCTACATAAATATGTATGTATGTATGTAAGTATAAGCTGGCTCTAACTTTTAGCCGTCTCGCTTACCAATCCAGTCCCTTCTCTTTATGCACTCTTTCTTCGTTTTGTTATTCCCCTTTGCTAACCTGTTGATTGTTTCAATTATTCCACCCGTATTCGATGAAATTGTTCATTACAAAAAAGATAAATTATTAAATTATTATTTCGGAGCTCATCTCAGAAGTATCTCAGAAATATCTCAGTGCTTAAACTGTGAAAATTCGCTAAAGATAATTTGCGAAGAATAATAATGTGGCTATCTAAATATGTATGTATGTACATAACTCAATTGTAATTAAATGACCGTAGGCATTAATGATATGCCTTTGCAAATGTACATAGGTATGTTCAAATGTATACGTGCACGTATGTACGTAGGTGAATGGTGTGAAATTATACCTATCTCTCATTAAAATTTTTATACGGGAATACGCCCCTATATGGTGTGTTTGCATTCAAACTCATTCCGTTTGATTTGACGTTTGGAACAAAAGCTTGACTCTAAGGGCTATTTTCTCATGTAACCTGTAACTTTAAAGCTCACTTTATATTTAAAGGTTGTATTAAAATTTATGATTGTGTCTAAAGTAAAGCATTTTATTATCATTTTTAAATTGATTTTTATCCAAGAAACATACATACGTCAAAAACCGATAAGAGAAATGCTTAACTTTATACATAGCTTTATTTTCAATCCAACCTTTAAATATAAAGTGAGCTTTAAGGTTAAAAGTTACTTCAGAAAACGGCCCTAAATATTATAAACTCAGAGAACGGAAATAGAAACTAGAAGCCGCGATCGCAGTTAAATTAACTGTTCTCTTGCTCTTTTGCATTTCGAAAGTACGTAAACACTACACGCCTACATATGTATGTACATATGTACAATGTATGATTATTCGTATATGCATGTGCATGTATGTATGTATGTACATTTTCACTAGGTATTTATGTACAGCTGTATATCAGGTGGGTCCTTATGTATTTGATGTACATATGTATATATGCATGTATATATGTAATTAGTATATGTAAGTGTGTACATTGTGTATGTGTTTTGTTTGCCGCCTTTGTATGTGTGGTTACGCAAAATCTGAACTAGACTTGAACGAGTACCGTCATGAGACTCGAGAAGGCGATCAAGCCCACGTCTAATCTTCATACTCTACGTTGTACACATCTAGCGCTTGAATTTGCATTTAGCTACGTGTGCAGGTAAATTCTGAGATTGCAATTTCCCTGCAATGCAAATACAATTGTATACTTGTTATACATTATGAATGTAGGCTCCAATGGCTTCCAGCGTCGAAGTAGACTGAGAGTAACCCTACAAGACAGCTGAGTATCATATGAGTACTCATATTATCATTACTCCTAATCACAAAAGTGCTTATCAAAGTNTCAATATGAATGTAGGCTCCAATGGCTTCCAGCGTCGAAGTAGACTGAGAGTAACTTACTCAACCATTTATTAACTCACCAGATCACTTAATCATTACAGTAGGTACGATGGCGTTTCGCAGCTCTAATTTATGCAATTTGATCATACTTTTTCTGTCAGTGACTTCGGTTGATACGTTAGCGAACTTATTTTCAAAATGTGTATATGATAAGATATTTTTATTCGCTACTGCATTTAACATATTTAACACGATCAATAAGAATTTTTTTCGAACAAGATAGGCTATTTATCCGAGAAAGCCGGTTTTTAGTCAACGCCACCGTTTGTTCTGCTTGCAAACGTTTGTGAAGAAACAAATAAAAAAAAAGCGTTGTAAAAATATATTAAACGATAGATATGTCGAGATATTTTTCCATTCACAACTCCAGTTCCTGAAGGCGTACTTTATATGATTTGGAAACTTATTTCGAAGAACATTTATGTATTTCGTGCATTCGCGTTTATGCTATTGGCATAATTCTCAACTATCACATCAAATATATGTAAATATTTTATTTTTTATTTTTTTTTTCGTCAAGGTATACATATAAACGTATGTATGCACGCCATCCGCAAAAAATCAACGCACTAAGCCAGCAATCAATAAGCAACTGAGTAAGGCTAAATTTTCTAAAACTTTGTTCGTTGCTATTTGCAGCTTGTTTACGGAAAGGGGAAACGAAACGAGAATAGTACACGCAACTAATTCAAGTTTATTATTCAAGTTTACAGCTAAAGCTAATGTGTAGTTCACCACGTGGGGAATTCCAAGTGAAAGCTTTTTCGTCTTTCACATGGCTGTGAGATTCCAGTAAAGTTTACTAAGCAGATACGTAATGAAAAATGTTTGTATATATGTATGTACATTAGGACGGGCCAATTTTTTTTTTTTAATATGCGCGTATGGGTCTAAAATTAATTTGGAGTTTGTCAAATTGCGAAAATAGGTTTCGAAGAAAATGGGAAAAGTTTCATTGTTGTGCCCTCTGGTGGAAGTTTTAAGAAAAAGATAAGTGCCGAAATGTCTTCTTCATAGCAAAAAAAACCCCTTATACCATGTGTTTATACAAAATTTGAGCACTTCTTTACGACACTGCAGCAAAATGCAATTTGGCAAACTCCAAATTGATTTTAGTCTTATGGTTTCTTCGGCAAATTTGCTTAGAATCTTACGTAGAATCCTTTTGTGCTATAGGCGCATGGTCGAAAAAATCTCCTATACAAAGTGACCTGCCCTAATGTACATACAGTGGCACTCACGTAAATAGCACATTTTTGTTTATTCATGATGTTTTATGTGATAAATTTTGTTCGTTAATTTTTTTATGAAAATATATAAGATTCTTTAGCTTTAAAATGACGTTAAGATGAAGTCTCTACGATGAGCAGAACCCGAGATATAACTATTTGAAGAAGTACATGATTAGTCAGAATCACGAAAAAATTAAAACTTTGACAGATCATATCTCTAAAGGAAAAAAAGAAAAAAAAATCCTGGAACACGTGTTAGCTTATTTCATGTATAGACCCCACAAAAAAAATTTGGAGCGAATCGGAGACTTGACATAATCCGTCGGACTTAAAAAAGAATGGCTCCTATGCTAAACAATCATTTATGCGTTGTAAATTATTACCGCTTCCAATAACAATTGCTGGAGTTGAACAATATATTATGGAATTTTGATTAAAAATACAAATTCAACCTTATTATGGGTTTCGCTTTCCTCGAACTGTTTCACTTATCACTCTTTGTTTAGATAGATTGATTGATAGATAAGATAAGATAAGACAAGGACCCCTATCTAAAGTGATAAAGGGGTAAATTGCTTTAATTTATCAGTTTAGCCGCATTTTTACATGAACGCACTTTGGTAAATAATTGCATAAAACTGTTTATTATTTAACTTATATGGCTAGTTACGTTTAATTCTTACCTCGTACATTTTATTCATTTGCTTTTTATTTGTTCGTAGCAAAAGTGTTCACCTGGCAACCTGCCAGAGTAGAATTTTGCTGAAATGTATGCCTTTATCCAGCAAAATCGTTTGATAAAGTGATAAACTTTGGTTAAATAGATTTCCATGCAAAGTTTGACAGTTCATTTGTCAAAATGATAAATTTATCATTTTGTCAAGTTTATCAGCAGTTTATCACTTTTCATGAACACCCCTATAGCAAATTCTATACCATAAACCATGTACATATGTCGAAGTTTCAAAATTTGTGCACAATTCAGAAAAACTTAACAAATTCCAAAAAAAATTAAAAATGTTATCAAAATGTTCACCTTTTTGTTAAGAATTTTCAGAAAATTACTGGGTGTGGAGTTTTTTAGTAATTTTCAATTCAATTTTAGTAAAATAATAAGTAGGATTATGAAAAATCCCGTTGATTTTGGAAATTTCTCTTGTGTCGAGGGTGTTGTGCATTTTCTTCCATATAACGCATGAACAAAATCTATTTTTATATGGAATTTCCTCCTTATAGTTACACTTCCTACATCTTTTGTACTTCTATAAGACTTCATTTAAACTCATGTGCTGCTAGCTGACAATGCTCTGTTAGGAATCCTATCAGAAGTTTCGAGTCCATTCTTTTAGTGGCTGCAGCGCTACTTGCTACTAAGTTCACAAGATATCGGACCGTAATATTTTTTGGCAGACTTCCTTTGACCTTAATAACATTTTAGGCTATATTTTTTCTCAGTCTTAACATTTTCATGTGGCGAACTCCACAATTTTTTGCCACTTTTCCTACGGTCTCGCGTTTCCGCAGTAAATGTATTATTTACATTTATATTTCCTGATTAACCATATTATTTACTGGTAATTACTTCTTGAATAAATTACAATACAGAAAAAAGTTATCTGACTTCCAACTAATGAAAAGATAACTGTAAAATGCAAAACTGAGAGTGAGTGCAAAACTGTGACATTTGCCTTAATTTACATTTTTGCCTGCTGGTTTTATTATTGTTGTTGGATTGACTTCAAATCTATGTGAGAAAACGAGTAGGGGTGTACCAATGAGAATATACAACAAAAGTATGAGAGTCGTTAGAACTTGGAAAGATAGCGGTGGCTGAATTGAAAATTGTTACACCATGTTACAGTTTTGCTCGTCACTGTAAATGCATATGTATGTATATGCATATATTGTGTCTTTCAAGCGATCCCTATGGTGCTGCCATTTTAATTTAAGACTGCTTTTAAGAGCGAAATACACCACACAAGCGGTTTGACAAACCAAGCGAAATTTCCCTTTGCTTCAAGCCATTTGTGCTGTGTATGGGGGTGTTTGAAGGTTTGATCAAACCTTCAAACACCCCCATACACAGCACAAATGGCTTGAAGCAAAGGGAAATTTCGCTTGGTTTGTCAAACCGCTTGTGTGGTGTATTTCGCTCT
>NW_016163502.1:0-15104 GCF_001687245.7 Rhagoletis zephyria | reverse complement strand
AGTACACATGCGTCTGTACCGTCAAGTCGTTTCAACTTTCTTGCTTTGCTTTTAGCATTTTCGTTGCTTCCCATTTAAAGAACCAAAAACTTGAATTCAACAGAATTGAAACGTGTAAAAGCAAATAGAAAACACAAAGGAGAATGAGCAAGAATTGCTTTCAAGTACTTGAATCATGTAAATCGGGTGTAACTATAAGAATAAAAGTCAGCGCGTTCACGCCTCGGCACCCACGTCACTGTTGACATTCATAATTTCGAAAAAGTAGAGAATTCCCATTACTATGAAACGAACATTAGCACCGATAACAATGTCCGTCTCGAAATCCAACGTCAACAAGTGCTACTTTGGACTGAGTAGGCCCGTGCTTATATATGGCGTAGAAACATGGACAATGAAAACATTCGATGAGGCGGCCCTTGGCCTTATGCGTTGGCGACGACGAGTACCGCAGACGGTGGAAACGCAAAAACAAGAATTCACGACTTTAAAAGTCGAATTTATTTCCTTAATTTCATACAAAAAATCCTGGTCGAGACTTAATTGAATTGCATATGTTTATTAAAAAAAAAAAAACATAAAACATAATTTTGGGTCATATTCCAAAATTAAGTACACTTTTAATATTTATTTCAATTTATATTTAAAAATCATATATTTATAACTTCTAATTTGAATTCGTATAATAATAGTATAGTAAAAATAAGTTAATGGTAAAAAAATATTTTCCAAATATCTCAACTCCTGCATTAGCGCTATTGGCAACCTTTGTTGTGGAATTACTTCTTTTCATGTAGGTAATATCATCAGGTCATTAGTAATGACTCATTATATACAATATTTACACCTCAATATTTTTTTGGGGTGAAATATATTTTTTTTTACATTCTTTATCGAAAAAAGGAAGACACCTATTATTTTTCATAAAAAAAAANATGTTGATACCTTAGCTGATTTTCTCCGACAAATAGTTTATTAACTGCAGACAATTAAAAGAAGATACTTCTCCGTGAGTTCAAAATTTCGGGAGCTTTTGTTCGAGATTTTCGAATATCATGACAAAATAAAAAAATAGGTGTCTTCTTTTTTTCGATAAAGAATGTAAAAAAATATGTTTCACCCCAAAAAAAATATTGAGGTGTAAATATTGTATGGAATTACCCATATATTCTAAATATAAACTAAATCAGACCATAGATGCAGGTTTTCGATTTATATCGACTCCGCGCCACCTAACGGTAATTTTTTTTATGGAGTTATTTACTTCCATGTAGATAATATAAATTTCAAATATAAACCAAATCGGACCATATCTCGAGTAATGCACCACCTAGCTGATTTATTCATCCTTCATATTAAATACATATGTACATATATTGTTCTGAACTAAGTATGAAGTTTCATGCCTCTAACTCATCGGTAACTTGGTTAAATATTGAGCAAGATTTGACCCAAACAAACATACTTACACATATCGGTACATACTTACATACATAGAAAGCAAGTTAAATAAAAGCTTATAATAAGAATTATTTTTATTCATTTTGTCATGAAAGTCAAAATAGCCATAATCTCTCAGTTTTAGAATAAAAATGAAAAGTATTAACGGTATTCATTTTAACTCTGAAAATTATTAAACTGTTAAATTTTCACTTTTACCCGTGATGTATGTTATATACTACTGGTAAATTAATTGAACTTAAAACACACAAATATATTAGGAAGGAATTTACACTTTGACCTCCAAACCGTCCGATATTTAAACTGTTTTTGTATGCAAAGTTGTGAAACATTGCAGCCATACACACATTGCATATTTTTAATATTCACTATAACCATGAGCAACATCTCGGTATTCCACATTTTTAAAACACCAATCGCCATCAAAAACAAACTAAGCTTTTTTTATCAGCCTTATCTATTTCGAACGATAGACCGACGGACGATTTGTCTACTGACGTCATCGTTTTTCGTTGGCATTTTGTAACTCTATCGTTCGTCTTCGTCATGCTTTACGACAATTACGTTGATATCGTCTCGGTTAAAAAGAAACCGGCTAGAATGTTTTTGTCGGCCTTATTTTAGAAGCATTCGTCTCCAGACGAATCGTTTGTCCGGTGTATCGTTCGAAATACATAGATAATAAGGAAGAATTTCCAATAAATTTTAATAGTCGGTTTACGTGGTGATAAACGTATACAGTTAACGAATTTACATGAATTTTAAACGCTAAGATGTATATTCTTACAAACATTTATTTTCTAAATAAAATAAATCATTTTATTTTTTATAAAAAATATTTCATAAACACATACATATGTGGCAATTTCTATAATAAAAGCTATATACGTTTTGATCTTCGATTTACATACTATACACTTAAACTACGTACATATGTGTACAGTACAACTAATTTCTTTCAGATATCTTGTCATCTTGCCCGCATAAAGCTGTGTCGTTGACAACCATCTTAATGATCGGAAGCTTTTAGTAGCGAAGGTATAAAAGCTCGTGCAGCTGTTCATTGGCATTTAGTCAATTGTTCGCGCCGGAATTTTTCCATTTTTTTGAGGTTGGTTGGTTGTGCTTCGTATTTAGCTTTGCAATTGCTTTTACATTTTCTTGTTGTTAACTTCCAGGATATTTTAAGATTTTTGCACTAATTAATCTAATCCAAAATGCCGGTGCCCGACGTCTTACTCAACAATGGAAAAACGATTCCCATTCTCGGTCTTGGTACTTGGGGCGTAAGTATAAGAATACTTTATATGTGCATGTATTTGTGCAATAAAAGTATTTATTTTAATTTATATGTTTAGTAATTTGTGTGGCAGCGAATTCACTATCGTGGCATTGAGTTGATAAATAAGCACATGGTGCTTGAACGGGTGGGTGGGGCTGTTTCCCTCATTTCAACTAGGGAAGTTTGTTTAAAATTATAGCCGGACATTGCAGTTGCGAATTACATGCATACATACTTATCTGCGTATGGACATACATATATACATGCATGTCTTAATGTACATATGTACATACAGTGACTCAAACAAATGACCACCTGTTGATTTTCTTCAAATATTCGTAATGTTTTTCGAGCTAAATAATATAAATAATGGAATCCATTTTTTTGGGTATGCAGTTTTATAGCGCATACAATTTTAGTATAATGAAGTGCAAGATTCAAACGGCTAAAAAATTGCGTTGATTTTTCAGATTTTTTTTTGCGACGGATTTTTGCACATTTTTTCATATAAGTATGAATTTCTTATGAAATAAAACGCGGACGACCGTCAGCAACGAAATTTCAAAATATCGACGAAAGTTTTTGTAAATTGCGCTTGTTATATGAAGAAACCCGAAAAAGTAGCCTCCAAAAAAAATTTTGTTGAATTTTTAGATTTCTGTGATACACGGTTTTGGTTAAAACTAAGATGATATTTTTATATAAAAATAACAAAAAAAAAAAAAATTTAGCTTGAAAAACATTACTAATATTTGAAGGAAATCAACACGTGGTCATTTATTTTACAGGAGAAGCAAAAAACTTAATAAAATGAGTATCAAAAACAGGTAGGGCTTTTTAAAAAGTGGCATGTACGCCGTTGTTTTTGGTACTAACATTTTAAAATTTTTATCGCAGGTATATTTGAATACATCCTACCGAAATCTGTGAAAAACGCAGTTTCGAAAAAAATACTGGTTAGGGCCTTTGTAAATTAAGGTAAAACCATTAGTTTCGAATAAGATTCCAATTTTGTATAACAAAAAATAATTGAAATATTAAAAACAATAAAATTATTCCCAATATCGCCTGAAGCGATAAGAAAACGACTCGCCCAGGCGAGTTGCCTTCGGCGGACGTTTTAGAGCTACAAGTGTATGTACGTTAGGGCGGGTGAACTTTTTCGACTATGCGCGTATAGCACAGGAAGATTGTACGTGTAATTGTAAGCAAATTTGCCGAAGAAACCATAGGTCTAAAATCAATTTAGAGTTTTCCAAATTACGAAAACAGGTTTCATAGCATTTTACTAAGAGTTTTTTTTGTTAATTGGGACGTGAATGAGTTTTTTGTGCACAGAAATAAAAATACCTTTCTACCGATATCCTATAGGTCTAAATCGAAGTAGTTTTGGCCCAGTTATTCAAGTTTTTCGTAAATCAGTCTTTGAAAAACGTTAAAAAACAACATCCAAAAATGTCATTATTATGATTCTGTTGGAACGGTTTTTAAATATTTTCATATAAATTTTTTAAGCTTAATATGTTTTGTCATCTGAGGGGATTTTGTTTTCAAAATGTTCTTTGAGAAACCATTTTTATTCATAAAATACTAAATTTTTTTAGGAATTTTCAAATCGGTCCAGCTCACGTAAATCTTAATATTTTACCGAAATATTTTGGTGGACGTCTTCAAACATAATAAATTTTGTAACCCCGACGGAAAACCAGCAACTTCTTTTGGTGATGCAGTCTAATGTACATACATATGTACATATGTTCATAAATACATTTCAACATTGACTGTATTTTTATTGAAACCTAAATTTTATAAACATATTTACATACATATCTACTAGTATGTTCATAATTGATAATCATTATTATTGTTAATACATATCGAGCTCTAACCGCCAAAATAACGTAAGCGATATTTTTTTCAAAATTTTCTTTTTGATGCAGAAATATTCCTAGAGCTTCTAGATGCATTTCTGCATCAAAAATAAAATTTTGAAAAAATTGTCGCTTACGTTATTTTGGCGGTCAGGGCTCGATATGTATGTATGTATGTATATTCTTAATGATAGTAAAATATAGCATGGAAAACAATAATTACACTAAGTAACAAAAAAAAAAAATTTCTCAGTCCTTGGGATGTAATTGTTATTTCCTAGTCTGTTATGCCTTAAAAGTATGGAAACCACCTAATATTCCTCGGAAACTTTGCTTTTGTGACCAGGACAATGTGATTCATTAAAATATGCTAAAATTATGAGAAAAACGTGTTTGAGTCTTTCACTACAGAGAAAATCATACAGAACAGCACATATAAATCAAAACTAAATTTTATTAAAACTTCAGAAAACCAAAAACATAAAAGTAAATCAGAAGCGGGTGGTTTTTCGACATTTGCGTTTAAACTGAAAAAAAAAGCAAAGTTATCTTGCGACAATAGCTGTTTTCTATACTTTTGGGACCTAACTGACTAGGAAATAACAATTACAACCCAGGGACAAAAACCTGTTACATAGTGTTATCTAAACATGTACATACATACATATGTAGGGATGTCTACATCTTGCATAGTACTTTAAATGGCGATTTTTTTATATTAACCAAATCTAAATCTAAATCACGCGAACAATGAGTTAGCAACGTTCGAGTGTTCCTTAAACGAACATATATGTATGTACTTAGATATGTATATGTACATACATATGTATTTAGTATGTACTACATACATTAGTACATATTCAAAGTCGCATTTAAAGTTGAAAGTTAGTTGAGTTAAAAAGTTGGTTATAAAAATTATTTGTAAGATGTTTGAAAATTGTTGATTATTTACAAACATATTTATTTCCGGATTTATGGAATGGTTTTCGTGGTTCTTACGCATTTATATTTATTAATCTTAAAAAAAAAAAACAGTTTAAAATTGTCATTCAATTATTGCACGTAAATTCATACTCATTGGTCATGTTTGGGCATGTGTACATACATACGTCATTCTGATGTCAACTTAATAAATTTAGAACTAATAAAAGCGACCAATATGGGAGGCGGGTTATCAGTAACTTCCACCCTTATTAATTATATGTGACAGATATGTAGAATATACATATGTACGTGTAATTACATATTTACGTACATAGTATAATCTAACGTATATTTTTATTATGCTTATGTGCTTACCTATGTAGATATGTAAATATGAAAATTATTTTAATTTAAACCACATAGTACGCTAAGTAAAGAATCTACTCTAGCTCATATTTCATGATTTATTTTCGGTTAGGCTTTCTTATCAAAAATTCAACTCTCGAATGTGTAGTTAGACCTTGCATCATATGTCTAATTTTTCACTCTATGCGATTTGATATTTTGTGCAATTTTTTGCAATTCATTTCACAAGCTTACTGTAAATTTAGCACAATTTCGTTATGATTTCGTATGTACATACATATGTCATCTGCATTCATGTATCATCCGCTTATCTGATAAAACATATCGCCGTTTAAAGTACAAAACCGCGTATCGTCATTCTGCAAAACCGCGTAACTGACATTGGCTGTCAAAAATTGGATTTGCTCACAGCTGCTGTATATTAATATAGAAAGGATCTGTATATAATTCTGTGGTCATAAGAAATAACCGCCTAAGTCGAAAAAACTGAATTTGAAATTGGTTTTTGTTGTTTATTCATCTTATGATTCATATATTCATAGTACTATGATATTGCCACAACTAAGGGATGTGTCCAACCTTTTCAAGCTGAGAAGTAACAGATTCGTTGCCACGACAGTCGGGTTTACATAACCGGAACGACCCAGATTTATATTTGGCCAAGGACTGTCACTCCAGCGACACTCCCCAAAAACTCGTTGGGGAGCTTGTATGCTGCTACAACAACAGCAACAACAAAACTGAATTCGAGATAAAACGTTTTCAACAGTTGGATTGCAATGTTAACCTTATAGGAAACCAAAATATGTTCGTCTATAACTTTTTAAATATCCTAGATGGCGAAATGGGGATTTCACACACACATGGAATAGTGGTTGCAGAATACGATAGCATATATAACTCAATTTTTTCTTAAGTCGACTTAGGCGGTTATTGCTTATGACCATAGAATATTTATTTGTTTACAAAGTTATTAAAAAACTTAGCAAAACTTCCAATTTTTTAGTTGCGAATATCTTTAAATTACTGATTTAGACTGACGACTATAATGGAATAAATGCTTTAGTACTTTTAGTTGTTTTGGAATTGCATTAGATTTTCGTTGAGTAATCTACCGACATTTGTACAAACCTTAAGAATACCCTAACTACATATTGTCGGTGATACTGCAAAACGTTCTATGTCACTTTTTACCTCTAATGCTTAATTGATCTGTTATCTGTATCTGATCGCTTCTGGCAATCGCTTACCTTCATCAGCCAAAAGTAGACAGTTTTGTCATTCGTTTATGAGGGTGTAACGATGTGCAGATGCATTCCAGTGCAAGCGGGAGACCATTTAAGTGTCACGGGTACTAATATACATAGACCGTTTTGCAGTATCACCGACGATATGTACTTATAACATGTATAATTTAAAATTCATAAAACTATAATACGGCCATTAATATAGAAATAAATACATTAATATTTAACAGAGTCCTAAAGGAGAAGTCGTTCAAGCCGTAAAAGACGCCATCGACATTGGTTATCGCCATATTGACTGCGCTCATGTATACCAGAATGAGGATGAAGTCGGTGAGGGTATTGAAGCCAAAATAGCAGAGGGTGTTGTGAAACGGTAGCTATATCTTTTGACAAAAAGCATAACATCCCCTTTTATATTTTTTTCTTTAACTTGCAGCGAAGAATTGTTTATTACTAGCAAATTGTGGAATACCTTCCACAGTCCCGCATTAGTACGTGGAGCTCTTGAAACCACCTTGAAGAATTTACGTCTGGATTACCTTGATTTGTATTTAATCCATTGGCCTATGGGCTACAAAGAGGGCGGACCATTGTTCCCAAATGATGATCTTGGTAAAATAGCGTACTCTGATGTTGATTATGTTGATACCTGGAAGGAAATGGAAAAACTTGTAGAGGCCGGCCTTGTAAAGTCCATAGGTGTGTCGAATTTCAACAAGCGGCAAATTGAACGCGTGCTTGAGGTCGCTGCCATTCCACCAGTAACCAACCAAATTGAGTGTCATCCTTATTTGACCCAAAAAAAGTTGATTGAATTCTGCAAGTCAAAGAATATTGCTATTACTGCTTACAGTCCTTTGGGATCACCTAACCGTCCTTGGGCAAAACCCGATGACCCAGTTTTATTACAAGACGCTAAAGTAAGTATTTTACTCGTGTTAAAAATAAAAAGATATGACTTATAAAAATTTTGTTGTTTGCTAGATCGTCGCAATTGCTGATAAGTATGGCAAGACTTCAGCTCAAATTCTGATTCGCTATCAGCTGCAACTTGGTAACATTGTCATTCCTAAGTCTGTGACGAAAAGTCGTATTGCGTCCAACTTTGACGTGTTCAACTTCGAATTAAGTGCAGAGGATATTGCCACTATAGATAGCTTCAACTGCAATGGCCGTTTCGTGCCTTTAGATAAGTGAGTCAAGTTCAAACAGTCATTCTTAATGTGAATGGAATAATTAAATAATGGTTTACTTTTTTAACTTTTGCAAACAGTGATGCTGCACATCAGCATTATCCATTTAATGATGAGTTCTAAGGTTTCAAAATTTCGCGAGAATCGAGTATTATACAACTATTGCTGGTGCTCATTTTGGGGCATCTAACTAAATATTGCGACTATCAATTAGTTTTGTGTTTTTAACACATTCAGTATCTTATCAGTAAGTTTACTGCCCAGAAATAATGATCCCGACCATTCGATTTTGTTGCTAAAGCTTGCCTTTTTTTGCTTTTATTACTTCCTGCGCTTTTTTTACTATTTGGTGATTGCTAATATTCACTTGTATATTTTCTTTCTATTATTTTGACGTAACAGTATTACTAAGTTTATGTGCAACTGCGTAACAACTGCTTGCTTGTTGTAACTAAAAAATTTAATAAGTGTTACTGATTTTGATAACCACATAATGTTACTGCTTTTAATAACCATTTTCACTACTTCCAGCCATCGTACACATCCGCACCACCCATTCGCCAACGATGAGTACTAGAAAATATGACGGAGACTTTTTGAAATAATGAATCGGAATAAACCTCAAACAATTATGTATTATTATGGATGTATGTACAGAATTGAATTAACAAATACACTGGAATTTACAATATAAACGGTGGAAAGTTAAAGGAAAAACTATTTGCATCGTTTTAGTGTTTCTATCAAATAGTTTTATTCCTAACAAAGTTTTCATTCGGTCAATGTCCCCGCCGAACTTTCAGCCAATNTGTTTTAGTTTTTTTTTTTAAGTTTTATACCTAACAAAGTTTTCATTCGGTCAATGTCCCCGCCGAACTTTCAGCCAATATTTTCAGTTAGTCAAATGGCATTTGTTAAAAAAAAAAATAACCGTATACCTTCGTAAGCATACTTAGCTGTCAGAGTTAAGCTGGATTTAGTTGTACGGCTTCTTTATATTATGCATGCATATAGGTAGATAGATTGTCGTTGCGTCTTAAGCCTCGGGCTAACCCGCTGTCGATTAAAAATAAAAAAAAATAAAAATTGTGCAAACGCATCTTCTCACACTTTTCTAAAGGCATGCATGTATGCAAGTAAAGTACTTTTAAATCACTTATATACATTTTAAANTACCCTCGGGCTCATCCGCTGTCGATTATAAATAAAAAAAAAATAAAAATTGTGCAAACGCATCTTCTCACACTTTTCTAAAGGTATGCATGTATGCAAGTAAAGTACTTTTAAATCACTTATATACATTTTAAAAGCTGTTAATTTCAACTAAAAGCACTGATTTCGAATGGTGCTAGAAATTTACATGTGTAATAGCCCAATCATATCTATGCACCAACCGATCTCAGTTCTTTCAACTTGAATTTTATTCACAGTATTAAGGTATCCTTGTTAATTGTTTGGTAGGTATTTTTAAATTTTAGTGTTTTTAACCCGATAGTCGTTGCCTTGCTACGAGTGTGACCATACTACGACAACTGCTCAGTGAAGAATTAAAGCCTGAGCTTAAATGTGTTAAACCTGTTACAGCTGAGATGCGCCTAACAATGGAATATGTAACCGAATGAGTCAACATACATTTGCAGTATTGTAATAATGTGCTTGCCATGATTTGATTGGAGCATCTTGAGTTACTCTTAGTCTAACAATTTGCATTCCAACTATTTCTTCATTTTTAGCACATGTGTGTACACATGTATATCAGTAAATATGTATGTATGTTTACTGTAGTTGGATAAGAAGCCAAGCTGATTGTAACCCATGTGCATTTTGCCTATTGTCTAGCATTTTAGCATCACTTAAGTGGATATATGTACATAGTATCTACGTGTATCCTTGTATATGTTTCTGTTTCTTTTTAAATGTAAACTAATATCTCCTATATGCGACTGTTCCAGTTCTTTTGTTTGATTTTTGCATCTGCATACATACATNCGCCTATTGTCTAGCATTAGCATCACTTAAGTGGATATATGTATGCACATAGTATCTACGTGTATCCTTGTATATGTTTCTGTTTCTTTTTAAATGTAAACTAATATCTCCTATTTGCGACTGTTCCAGTTCTTTTGTTTGATTTTTGCATCTGCATACATACATACATCTCTATATAGTTAGACTGGCACTTCACAAATTGTGTTGTGTGACAGATGACGAACGGAGCGATGCCCCTCCACCGCTTGGCAGACGGTACATACAAAGTAAGATCAGTAGATTTTCCTTAGCTCAAACCTTTTGAGCCTGGTTACACAATTTCTGTTGGCTCGTTTACTGAAGATTTCTCGCTGTTTGTAATTTAATTCAAGCGTGTACCCTATGTACTAGAATACTTTGGGGTCGATTTCATCGCTTGTAGCTTTATGGTAAAAGTGTCGTGGATTGTAAAAAAAAAAACGGCATACGAAGACATTAACTGTTTTGGTAGTTACACGTGTAAAAAAACTTGAGCATACGGAATGATTGATTTATTGAGGGCTCATATTAAAAACCTGGCTTTACAAAAGTACAATGCATTACGTTCGTAAACTATTGTTGCGGCAATACGGCAACTACGTATATTCTTAAACTAATCAAGACCGCAGCGATAGCGCAAACCACTCATCTGATGCAATTAATTTAGGTGTTTCAACGTGGTAGACTGCGGAAGTAAGTCCCGCAAATTTCTGTTTAAAAGGTTATGCTTTATTAAATTTCATTAACATTTTCAGCTAGTTTGCAAAATTGGCATTTTCATTATAGAACTCTACTCATCTATAGGTACATATAATAAAATTGTAACAGAACGATGTCTGCACATTATAGATATTAAAGAAAAATTTATATGGGGGGTATTTATTTGAGCAATAGAAGCCATATCAACAAATTGTAGAATTTTTGTGTCTATCTGTCTGTATGTATGTTTGTGCGCGCATCACTTGAAAACCAATGCATAAAATTGAATCCAGTTTTCACCAACGTATTGCTAGAGGCCTAACTTAAAATATAGAAAGAAAAAACATTAGAGAGTTGCCACCTGTTTGAAAATTGCAGTTTTAGTAAATTCTTTAGATAAAGGAAATATTGCAATATGGTTGTCAAAAGAAGAGGTCTAAGAAGACTTAGCCGAAAATATTTTTGTGAAGGTTGCCACATGTTTGAAAATTTTAATATAATTTAATTGATAAGATAAATTAAACTGAGGAGGTTTAGGAAAGTTTACTTACGAAAATATTTTTTAGGAGGATTGCCATCTGTTTGAAAACTTGTATTTAATAAAATTGATAAAATAAATGAAATATTACAATACGGGTATCAAACAACACAAAGGCGCAGTGAAGCTCGCCGGGTATTTGCTAGTCTTGAATAAAAATTCGACTTCTTAAACAATAAAAAATGTTACCAATTCAACTGATTTATGATATCAAGTCGGATTTGCAAATCAGTTGTGATAACGTAGCACTGCAATGCAAACTTTTGTTTAAAAAGATAGCAGTTTTAATAAAAATTTAGCTTCTGAAATTAAAATTCGATGATTTTATTGCTAACCATATAAATAACTTAGTAGAACTTACTATTGCAAAGTCAGAATTAACAGTGGCGACAGTTACGACCCAAATTGATTCTAACATCAGAAACTGGATTTTACGACTTGCAGATTTTGAGCCTTCTAATATGGTGAACCACTATTTTAATACATTTTCCGCCCGATATTTACTCGCTTATCAATGAAAAATTATATGTACATACATGTGTGCGTACTTCAAACTTCTCTTGAAGAAATCAGTAGCTCAAATGACACACTTTANGGTCTAAGAAGACTTAGCCGAAAATATTTTTGTGAAGGTTGCCACATGTTTGAAAATTTTAATATAATTTAATTGATAAGATAAATTAAACTGAGAAACTGGAAAGTTTACTTACGAAAATATGTTTTAGGAGGATTGCCATCAGTTTGAAAACTTGTATTTAATAAAATTGATAAAATAAATGAAATATTACAATACAGGAATCAAACAACACAAAGGCACAGTGAAGCTCGCCAGGTATTTGCTAGTCTTGAATAAAAATTCGCCTTCTTAAACAATAAAAAATGTTACCAATTTAACTGATGTATGATATCCAGTCGGATTTGCAAATCAGTTGTGATAACGTAGCACTGCAATGCAAACTTTTGTTTAAAAATATAGCAATTTTCATAAAAATTTAGCTTCTGAAATAAAAATTCGATGATTTTATTGCTAACCATATAAATAACTTAGTAGAATTTACTATTGCAAAGTCAGAATTAACAATGGTGACAGTTACGACCCAAATTGGTTCTAACATCAGAAACTAGATTTTACGACTTGGAGATTTTGAGCCTTCTAATATGGTGAACCACTATTTGAATGCATTTTCCGCCCGATATTTACTCGCTTATCAATCAAAAATTATATGTACATACATGTGTGAGTACTTCAAACTTCTCTTGAAGAAATCAGTAGCTCAAATGACACACTTTACCACATTCTGTAAATTTGTAGTAGGTGAAGGAAGTGTATAAACATATTTTTCTCAATGTAACCGTTTCTTGCATAAATTGTCATCTTGGAAGTGGCAGCATTATTGTGATATTAGTTACAGTTGGTATAACAGATCAAATTGGAGAAAGCAGAATAGCGGGCCACTGTTGCTGTGTTGTGGTGATGTGTTCGAATACAGTCATAACTCATTTGATTATTTATAGGAAGNTGTGGGCAGCATTATTTTGATATTAATTACAGTTGGTATAACAGATCAAATTGGAGAAAGCAGAATAGCGGGCCACTGTTGCTGTGTTGTGGTGATGTGTTCGAATACAGTCATAACTCATTTGATTATTTATAGGAAGTAGAAAACTGTATTTAGTTACAAGAAGCAGGCACAAGAATTCAAAAAATGGAAACAGCTATACTTAGTAAATTTACGCTAATGTGCGTAGAGTAAAAAAAATGGGCTGTAAACTGAGGACAGACTGCAATAAGTAAAAACAAAAGTAGACTTCAACAGCTTTATGACGGCTTCGAACAATATGTATACGCATGTATGTACATATGTCTATGCGTATACATATCGTCGATGTTTTTGCAAAACCGCTTAAATCGCCGTTGTGGCAAATCATTAAAACAACAGATTTGTAAAATAATAACTAGAGAAAATACCGCCTATCAAAGCAAATTGAGTGCCGTAAGATAAGCGGTTTTGCAAAAATTTCGACGATATGTATGTACATACATACATATATAATAATAATAATAAGAGATTGGCGCTTACACAATATGTTAGTGTATGGCCGAGCTTCTCCTCCAATTTGTGACGTGCAAAGGGGAGGGACCTACAGTTTTACGCCGACTCCAAACGGCGATTGTGTTTTTATGAGAAGTTGCTTTTCAAGGCCGGAATACACTCGGAAGTTTGCCATTGCCTGCCGAGGCGCGACCGCTATTAAAAAAAATTGTTTCTTTTCGTTTATTTTTGATGTTATTCGGAAACTGGGTTCGATCTCAGGCCCTTCGGAATGGTTGTGCGCACTATTAACCACTACATCATAAACTTGTAGAACGTGATTTTTTTTTTTGTGAAGAGAGCGCTTTGCTTTCAATTGCCCATTGTAGCACCTTTTTGGAAGAGTATATGCAACACATGCTCAGTTCTACATATTATTTATAGTAGTTTATCGGACATATCTTATCCTAGGTGGGTGTTTTGCGAGTACATGTTTTGTTTCGTGTTTGGCCGGACTTTTCAATTCGTAATGTTCGTTCGCCTTTAGGCCGATTTACAAAGCAAGAAAATTGGGCATAGTTATTCATAGTCGAAATCATGATAAAATATAGTAAGGTAGAACCGCTGAGAGTCACTTTTAAAATTCTTGACGTTTCCAAACAATTTAATTTTTAAATTTACTCGCAAACTCATACACACATTTTCATTTTCAATCTCAAGCAACAACAATTTCGAACAATTTCAATTTTTTATTTTCACTTNGTTCTACCTTGCTATGTTTTTATCATGGTCGAAATAATGTAGATTCCACAGTTAGTTTCAGCATTTTTGACACTACCTTTAGTGTCGACTCTATTTTGACTATGAATATGACGCAATGTCATCTCTGATAGACAGGAATGTTCATGAATTGCATTTGTATATTTTGTCATTATATATAATGCTAATCAATTGAGGTTTCCTAAACTGGCATATTTATTCCCCCAAAAAAAAAAACTTCGTAACCAAGCAAATAATAAAGCCTTTTTTCGTATTGTAAATAGATACTATATGCGGCGTATCTTAAATCTGAAATATATTACTTTGCACTTACTGCGTTTAAATCTAGCTGTTCTACTCCAAACGGAACATCGCCGCCATTTACTGTTCTACAACTAAACAATGATTAACACAGTCAAAGCCAAATGATCATGCCGAATTCATTTCTACCGAAAAATGCAACCTTCTCCTTGCCCTCCCTCCACGCACACACACTAAGAAGGCGATGAGAAGGCAACATTTTTTGTAGAAACGCAATCGCCATTAGTCTCACCCAATTAAAATTTGCAATTAAGTTCGTGCTCGCCCTGCTCAAAGGGGTAGTTGGTGTTGCTTTTGTATATATTACGTACATATGTATGTACAATACAGAATCTGCCCTGGTTCTTGAGTGCTTAGAGAGATTAAACAACAGGATACTCCTTCTATGGGTCCTATGCTACAA
>NW_016163501.1:22146-36199 GCF_001687245.7 Rhagoletis zephyria | reverse complement strand
GCTCCCATACAACTGATTGTTCAGATATGAGGTTTTTCGTTATAACTTCACCATTTATGCAGCAACGAACATGAAATTTTGCAGCACTTGCACCAATTATCAACAGTATATTTACGGTGAAAGTTACAAAGATCGGGTCACTATAACCTATAGCTCCCAAACAACTGATTGTTCAGATATAAAATTTTTCGTTATAACTCCTCCATTTATATAGCTGGGAACAGGAAATTCCGCACTGTTTTCAATAATTATCAACAGAAAACTTACAGTGAAAATTAAAAAGATCGGATAACTNGTTTACATACCGATCACATAGCAGTGAAAATCACTTAGATTGGTGCCATATAAAGTATATCCTCCATACCTCTGATTGTTTAGAGGCAATTTTTTATATAAGTATGTAACTCCTCTATCGATGTATGCAGATGTATTCAAAATCAGTAATCTGTCAAACTAAAATTTGCAGATGTTCATGAAAGGTATGAAGCCTTCGGCATAGCCGAAGACAGCGCTGCTCTTACTTGTTAATGTTATTTTTAAGCTTTTATAATTAAATTAAATTCAAACACTGTAAAATAACTCATGGTTGTGTGTTTGATTATAACAAATGAAATGAAATGAAAATGAAATGAAATGGCAGAAGCGCTGAAAGAAGTACACAAGACGAACCCGAGGTCCTAGTCGATGACGATGGAGTCAATATCCCAGCGCCTGACTATAACGAAAAGTGCCAAAGCTGCTTGAGCTAACGGCCAGTCAGCTGAGCTGGTTAATTACGATGGCAAGGAGGTAATAAGGTGCATGCCCGACGACTGGAATTCAAGTGCGCTCTGCCCAATCCACGACCCCGCCATGCGTGCCAACTACCGCGGGATCAGCCTTCTAAGCATAGGTTGCAAGGTCTTATCGAATGTATTGTCTACCATAGACCAGGTATTCACAATACGCCAAATCTTGGAAAAGACCCGCGAGAAAAGGATCGGCACTCACCACCTATTTGTTGACTTTAAAGCCGCTTTCGACAGAACTAAAAGGAGTTTCTTATATGCCGCTATGTCTGAATTTGGCATCCCCTCAAAACTCATACGGCTGTGAAAAATGACGTTGAGTAATACCACCAGCTCTGCTCTGTTGCCGTTCGCCACCAGACGGGGTTTCTGACAGGGCGACTATCTTTCATGGGACTTCTTTAATCTGATGTTGGAAAAGAGAATAAGATCTGCAGAACTGAACCGCTCAGGAACAATTTACTACAAGAGCGTACAATTGCTGGCGTATGCCGATAAAACTTACATCATCGGTAAGAAAAACCGCGAAGCGTGTCCTGGCTTTTCCAAGTTGGGCAAGGAAGCAAAGTGAATGGGTCTGGTGGTAAACGAGAACAAGACGAAGTATCTCCTTTCATCAAACAAACAGTCAGCACATTCGCGCCTTGGCACCCACGTCACTGTTGACAGTTACAATTTCGAGAAAGTAGAGAATTTCGTTTACTTGGGAACCAGCATTAACACCGATAATAATGTCAGCATGGAAATCCAACGCAGAATCGCTCTTGCCAACAAGTACTGCTTTGGATTGAGTAGGCAATTCAGGAGTAAAGTCCTCTCTCGACGTGCGAAAACCACACTATAAGTCACTCATCATGCCCGTGCTGGTATATGGCGAATTAAAATACAGCGGCTCAACTGGCTTGACCATATCGTTCGAATGGACACCGACGCCCCAGCTCTGAAAGTATTCTGGCTTCTCTTGGCATTTCCAATTGGCGTCAGTTGGCCGAAATCGCTTTGGCGGTTACCAAAGAAGAAGAAGAAGAGAATAGATCTATAACTTTATCAGTCACACAGTGTTGTGATCCCGACGAAATCCTTGGCGGTGGTACCAGGAGGGGAACGGTACATGACGGTAGGAAGTTTTGTTTGGGTTAAAGTCTCACACTGACGAGGTTAGGCTTACGATGCTTCCTCCTCGTAAAATANATGCTTCCTCCTCGTAAAATAAACATGCTCAGTAAAAAGTTAACAATTTAAATCGACGAATAGTTTTATATCAACTTTTGTGAACCTCTGTTTATTTGTTTTTTTACAACATATTTACCTCTATTGGTTACAATAATTTTAAGCTATAATAAGCAATTTTTTAGTAAGTAAGTTATTGGTTTTGATTTTTTTTGTAGGGGCCCCCCTAAATTTCGTTCAGGCTACGCCCATGAACTCACGTATGGTGGACAATAAATACAAAGCACTATGATAACAAACTTAAAAACAAGCATTACAGAACATTTTAATGGGCTTTATATCACATTTAAGTAAAAATAAGCCTACATTTTCCAAGCTGGCAAATAAATGAAAATGTGTATTTTTTGTTTTTTACACAAAGACTTGCCAAATATACATATAAGTCAAAATTATAGAAGGCATGTATACTTCTCCCTTTCATTTTTTCATACAGTTTATGCTTCTTTCTGGCTTTTACAAAATGCAGGCATACCGCACTTATTTCGGTACAATATGATCGTAATGTATTTTCAATTCGAAATCAAAGAAAAACATCCCACGAAAATGTTTGAGATTTTAGAACAATTAGTGTATATTTGCAAACTACTGCAAACAATGGAGTGTCATATCTTAACAGGTTCAGAGAATTAACGAAACAAACAAACATTTTATGGTCTTTTATTTCCTTCACACCGGATGCTATTTTTTCTAACTTGAACCTTTAGTTTAGCGCTGTAACCTATTAAGTTATATCTTTTAATTTATACAAGTGAACTGTTTTCAATGAGCATGTTTTCATTTGCTCCAGAATTTTGGGTACATTTTCTTATAGTACCTCTCATTCTTTTTTATATTACATATATACACTCCGAAGTTCGGTATAGTATTTTGAATATACCAGCAATATATGTAAAAGTAGTGGCGGCTGCTGTAGAGCATGACCCAGAGCCTGAGTTCAAGCCCAGTTTTTTCTAATAGTGGTTGCCCCTCTGTTGGTAATAGTAAACCTCCGAGTGTATTCTCTCATGGAAACAACTTCTCATTAACATACAATTGCCGTTCGGAGTCGGCGTAAAACTGTCCTTTACTTTGTGTGACAAAATCATGCACGCCGCATATCGGAGGAGAAGCTATGCCAAACACTAACATATTGTTCAAGCGCCAATATGTATATCGTCGTTTAAAGTACAAAAGCGCTTATCGTGGTTCTGCAAAACCTCGGAACTGAAATTTGTGCCAAAAAAGATATTTGGTCATCGGGAGCTCCTGAAATCAAGCCCTTAGCCATTTATAATAAAATATCGATACTTAGACATAAGGAGAGAAGACTATTAAGTTTAAAAGAGAGAACCGTTTTTAATTAGGACAAGTTTCACTCTCTCCTCGAAGATATGTAGAAGTATTGCATACATATTTTGGTGCGTTTTCAAGTATAAAATCCACTGAGAAACGGAAGCAAACGGCATCCCTATGATTTCAACTTATGCCAAACGTTTCGTAAACAAGCAATTCTGAACAGAAAACTGTTTTTCCATGGTGGAATAATAACAAGGTGTTGTCAGTAGCGACGTGTTTGTTGTGATTTTGACAAGATCGTCATGCTTATTTTCAGTGCTGCCGATTTTTATACTACTATTCGTTGGGAAATAGTATCTAAAATACTCCATTTTAGTAATTCGCTTTATCGCGATATTTAAAGAACTTGGTGTTTTCAGAACAATATTAATATTTAAAATTGCTGGATTTGTACAATTTTTGTCCGCAAAAAGTAAAAAAATAAAAGATATCGTGGTTATCAATGGAAAAAACGTACACAAAAATCGTATGGAAAGGCGATTTTTTATATTAAATAACTTTTGCCGCATTGTCATAATATTGAGCCAAATGAACTACTGATACACTAGAATAGAGTGGTTGCATGGTTAAATTAGGAATTCGCTTATATTATCGATATTTATTTGTTTTAATCTATTTAGAAAATCATTTACAGTCTTATAGAAAATTGCCTTATTTTAGGGCTTTTTACTTTTTTAAAGTTACAATATATGTCCAAGCTGTGTGGAGCTGCCGATACAAACATATATTTAAGCTTATAAGCCTGTAATTATACATTTTTCTACATTTAATTTGAAATAGTATGCACCAACAGATTAAAGGTAGTAAATAATTAATACCTTTTCTAGTACTTTTAAATGCGTAACCGGAATAGACCTGCCGAAAAAGTGAGGTTAAGTTACTGACAACACCTTGTTATTATTACACCATGCTGTTTTTCCACAAAGATGTTTAAATAGAAGCATTACAAATATGGAAAAATAGCAATCCACAAGGCTTTATTGGCAGTAGGTCCTTTTTAAAGCACATTTAACAAAAAAACACGCTTCTAGTTTCGAAGCTAGCACAAAATACAATTTTTTTATTTGTTCTTTACAAAAAAAAATATTGTCAAGTATACAAGTCAAAATTGTTAAATATATATCGCTTTCATTCATTTCTTCATAGAGTTGGTGCTTCTTTTATAGGAAAATTCATACGGCTTATGAACAGATTCATACCATGTAAATGCACCAAAAAGCACTTCGGGTCATATGAGTGATAAAATGTACTGGTTAACAGCCGAGCATATATTAAAACTGTCACTATTCCAGCGAACTTTAAAATGTAATAAAATTTGAATGGTGAGAAACTTTATAGCCGGAAACGGAAAACTGTAAGTGCTCTAATGGTAATCGAATAAAAAAAAATTGGATTACAGAGACCATAAAAAAAAATTGAAGTGTATGCTGGCTTGTCAATGTTGGGCGCCAAAAATAATTATTACCTGAAGCATGCCACTTTAATGTAAAGCAAAGCGTATGCCAAAAGGTAGGGAGCTGATGCACGTCATAAATCCGGCTCTTGCTCGTCGGCTATCAGGATGGGATTCCTGCTCCTACTGCCACAGAAAAATTACTTGCTGAAAGGAAAGGTATCTAAAAGGAAATCGGATACACACGATTGCTCAAAACGTGTTGACGCCGCTTGGGTTGCAGTATGAAGTACGTTACATGGTGTTACTGCAACGATCGCCCACCCTACCATAACTTCCAGAGTTTATCCAATAATTTAATAAAAACCAAATTATACAAATCTAAGCCCTTAAGCAACTTTTACTTTTCTTTTTTTTTGAAGTACAAAGTAGAATTGCGACAAGGATTTAACAATCGAATGAAGAAATAAATGTAACAACAACCTTATAAAATAATATAAATGGGAATCCAATGAGGGCAAATTTATAACTTAAATTGCAGATTGTTATACAAGTTTTAAATTTGGTTGCTATAGAATTATTTATTTTACTTATTAATTTCTAGATGTATTTTACTAATAGTTAAGATAAATGCATTTAACCAAAATAAAACAACATTGAACTATCTAAGTTACTAGTCTTCTTATTTCATTGTACTGTGTTTTTACTTTGCATCAATAAGGCCGCGAAACGTAAAAACATATATATAAATATTTTGTTTTTTGTTTTTTTGCGAGTATGGCAACATTGACTTTGATTATGTGAGAAGAATGGAACATCTCATCGCAATAGCAAATAATAGCATAGGCAAAAGACACAACAGAAGCAAAGATAGCTTACCGTTTTGGCTCCAACGACGAAAGATCTTTCAGCGGAGTTCCTGGAACTAAATGTGGGACGTAAAGCAAAACAAAAATGTACATGACTTAGTTATTACTGTTTTCCGTTTTGACTATATGTATTAAAGTAAGATCGATTGCTCTTGCTTTTTAAACTTTTTAACTGGCATTTCTCTTTGGCCACGCCGGTGAGGTGAAAATGTAATCGAACGTACGCGAATTTTAAGGCATTCGTAAACTCGCATGCGATTTTTTAATTTTATTATATACTAGCAGACCCGGCGAACTTCGTCCCGTCCAAAATTTTAATATATTTTATTGAAACTTTTTGGTCCAACATTTTCACCAACAATTCACGTTTACGATTTTCATTGGCACATTAGTCTGCTAAGATTAAGGTTTGGTGGTCATTTGCCGCCTTAAATAACCTAAGGAAAGTGTTATATCCGTTCTTGAGATTCTCCAGTTGTGCGGCATTTCATAGCACGGTTATTAGCAAAGCGAAATAAATTTTTTCCTCTTCACTCCCTTGCGGCAACAATGACCCGGTTCTATAGTGAATGTCCTAGAAGCTTTACAGTATAGTAGGTGGCAATTTCAAAATGGGTGCGAATCATTGTTCTACAGAAATGCAATATACATATACTTATTTCAGACGAAATACCTTAAAAGTTTGAACGCATAATAATATTGGAAAATCACATCCATTGGGCCAATTGCAACGCAGGAGCGTTCGATATACTCAATGGTGCAACAGGTCGATTTAATCTGACCTTCACGGCCCCTTTTCTCACTTGGCTATTTTTAGTAATAGCTCGACTTCAGCACCACTTGGCAGCACGTTTTTGCAATAGTATTGCATACATATTTAAAACATTAGCCAAATCGGATCATAAATAAGATTTTTAGTAATAACTCAACTACAGCGCCAACTGTCGGATTAAATTGTGAAACTAAACCATCCAGAGACCCACTCAAATACACAAAAAGCTTCGTTAAAATCCGTTCAACCATTTAGCAGGATTTAACAAACAAACACACCTACAGAAGAATAAAAAAATTCATTCAAAGATAGCTAAAGGTCGGTACGTTTGTAGGCCTCACACCCCTTTTCAAATAGCCCAAATTTTCTCCATGAGTATGGGCTTGATTTCAACTACATACATATCTCCATACGAAGTTCCAGTACTGTACCATGAATACTTTCAGAGATATGCAGTATAAAAATTCGATTTATATGGGAGGTGCCACGCCCCCCTTTCCAACAGCTGCCCTCTTTCTTCATGAGTATGCGATTGATTTCGTATATCTCCATACCAAGTTCCAGAACTCTACCATGAACACTTCCAAAGATAGGCAGTATGAAAAATTCGGTTTGTATGGAAGATGCCACGCCCCCTTTTCCAATAGTTCCAATTTTTCTCCAAGAGTATGCGATTTATTTCGTACATCTCCATACAAAACTCTAGAACTCTACCAAAAAATTTCCAGAGATAAGCAGTATGAAAAATTCGGTTTGTATGGGAGATGTCACACCCCGTTTTACAATAGCTAAAATTTTTCTCCAAGGGTATGCGATTGATTTCGTATATCTCCATACCAATTTCCAAAACTATACCATGCACACTTTCAGAGATATGTAGCATGAGAAATTCGGTTTGTATGGGAAGTGCCACGCCCCCTTTACATATAGATTTTTTTCAGCCTAAAACCATCCTTGGGACACGTGCGGCAGGTGGCAGTTTCAAAAAAATCGGTTCAGCCGCTCTCGAGCCTTGCGAAAACTAACAAACGGCTTTCTAAATATATATTAGTTGAGATATATTATATATTATAATTATATTTTGACAGTATCCGTTGTTTCTGATTGGCGCAAAAAAATCTTGCCTAGTGACGAATTCGCCCCTTGATATGGTCGTTACTTAAAGCTATTTATATTCGAAATTGCATGAAAATTGGAAAACAGGAATCTATAAGCTTATCCAGGTAAAAAGCTACCTACGTACCGAATTTTAAGCAAATCGGACCATAAATACGATTTCTTCGAACAGATCGGTCCCTGGTCCACTTCTCGGACAAAATGGATCATATATGCTAATATATGCTAAAAAGCTACCTACGTACCGAATTTTAAGCAAATCGGACCGTAAATACGATTTTTTCGAATAGATCAGTCTCTGGTCCACTTCTCGGAAAAAATTGACCATATATCCTAATATATGCTAAAAAACTACTTATGTACCGAATTTTAAGCAAATCGGACCATAAATACGATTTTTTCGAATAGATCAGTCTCTGGTCCACTTCTCGGAAAAAATTGACCATATATCCTAATATATGCTAAAAAACTACTTATGTACCGAATTTTAAGCAAATCGGACCGTAAATACGATTTTTTCGAATAGATCAGTCTCTGGTCCACTTCTCGGAAAAAATTGACCATATATCCTATTATATGCTAAAAAACTACTTATGTACCGAATTTTAAGCAAATCGGACCATAAATACGATTTTTTCGAATAGATCAGTCTCTGGTCCACTTCTCGGAAAAAATTGACCATATATCCTAATATATGCTAAAAAACTACTTATGTACCGAATTTTAAGCAAATCGGACCGTAAATACGATTTTTTCGAATAGATCAGTCTCTGGTCCACTTCTCGGAAAAAATTGACCATATATCCTATTATATGCTAAAAAACTACTTATGTACCGAATTTTAAGCAAATCGGACCATAAATACGATTTTTTGGAATAGATCGGTCCCTGGTCCATTTCTCGGAAAAAATTTATCACATGTGCTAATACATGCTAAAAAGCTACCTGCGCACCGAATTTTAAGCAAATCGGACCGTGAATTCGATTTTTTCGAATAGATCGGTCCCTGGACCACTTCCCAAAAAAAATGGGTCATATATGCTAAAAAGCTACTTACGTACTAAATTTTAAGCAAATCGGACTATAATAAGATTTTTTCGAATAGACCGATCCCTAGTCCACCTACCCGAAAAAAAAAAATTTTATTAGTCTAAAACATGGTGGTTACCGAAAGCTATTTGTATACAAAATTTCATGAACATCGGACCAGCCGTTCGCGAGACTACCTGTTACAAAAAAAAGGGACTTCTCTTTATATAATTAGTATAGATATTATTTTTTATATTATTTTATATATTATATATTTATTATTTTTAAATGACTGTGGTAATGTTGTACTGTATGGTAAATAAAAACAGCTTCCAAAACAGCAGATTTTGTTATTTTGTCATTGTTGCTAAATTGGGTTATTTTTTTTTGTGCTCTACTCTGCTTCGAAAGCAATTTGTACTTATCTGAATTCTCGTGCCGTCTAGCGTTGTAATCACCACCATTTGCAATAGATACAGTCTTTGAACACGGAGTACAAAAAATTAGTTCACTGTTGTGATTAACTTCTTGTAACCACGGATATATTGTAATCCACTTTGAATCAAATGATGTTTTCCGCTTCTTAACTTTCTTCTGCTTGTCACTTGCGAAATTTTCTAAACAACGTGCTTTTGTAGAAGAGCTTAGCGAATCGTCATCACTCATTATTCTACAATAAAACTAATTTATACAAATTAGATCAAAATATCACTTTATATCCCAATATAATTCTACATACTTAATTTACAGTGAGTAGTAGCACTGAGTGCGACTTTTTGACAATAATTAGAGATGAGCCGAAACCAGCGAGTAAAAGTGCTTACGAGTAAAGGCGTCGATATATTTAAGATATTGGTTCACTAATCACTAACACATTCAACCAAGGCGAATTCATACAAGCAAAGAACGTAGATAATAAAAACACGTTATAATTATAGCGAGTGTGGGTAACAATAAATCGCTTTCAATGAAGTTGGTCGGCAGCCAACTTATGATTCAATTAATTGCCTGTGAGAGTTGAATAATGCAAAATGGGATACCTTCGCATCCTTCCGCAACAAAGGGGGACTAAATGTCAAAATGGGGTATGTCCCAAACCCATGCATGTTTTTGAAGGAAACTTGCGGTCATTTTTATGTAACGAACAAAATTTTTATTTGTACAAATAGATATTTTTATTTTTCAATACCTAGCCCAGTAAAATTAGATAAATTTGGTAGGAAGATTAAAAAAAAATTGTAACAGCGAATTTTTAATGCAGTTTACTTCTATTTGACACGTAGATCATGGATCCACAGTCTTGCCCCTAAATTTTATTTGGGAACATTCCGCCATCTTGGATTTAAGGTTTTTTTTGGATTTTTCGCGATTTGCAAGCTTATTTTGCATTTTTCGTAAAAAATAGTGGAATAAAAATATGCAGAGAATTTAATTTCCCACATTAGGGGTATAGAAGGTTTTTTAAAATAGCATTTTTTATTGTAAAAAATTTGCAAAAACTGCTAAAAAATTTAATATTACCACGGTTTCGCCATTTTTTGACAATTTCTGTTGAAAATACATAGCATGTTGAAATTCCAAATTTCTAGAGAATTTTATTCTTCACAACTTTTATAAATTTTTTTGTACGACGCTTATATCACGGTCGGGGTCGTCCCAAACATAGCGATTATCCCAGAAAAATTAGATAAATTTGGTAGGAAAATTAAAAAAAAAAAAATATAACAGCGATTTTTTGATGCAGTTTACTTCTATTTGACAGGTAGATCATGGATCCATAGTCTCGCCCCTGAATTTCATTTGGCAACATTCCGCCATCTTGGATTTTATTTTATTTTTTGGTTTTTCGCGATTTGCAAGCTAATTTTGCATTTTTCATAAATTGTTGAATACAAATATTTAGAGAATTTAATTTCACAAATTTTTTATATAGAAGGTTTTTTAAAGATAGTATTTTTTATTGTAAAATATTAGCAAAAACTGCGAAAAAATTTTACATTGTACCGGTTTTCGCCATTTTTTTACTATTTCCGTTGAAAATACATAGCATATCGAAATTCCAAAGTTGTAGAGAGTTTCAATCTCACTTTTGTGCCTACATTTTTTTTTCGACGCTTAGATCACGGCCGGGAAGGCGGTAAACATAGAAATGTACGGGATGCGCCGTAAAAATCATTTCCAGAAATTGTCAAAAAATGGCGAAAACCGTGACAATGTAAAATTTTTTTGCAGTTTTTGCTAATTTTTTACAAAAAAAATGGTGTTTTTAAAAACCTTCTATACAACAAATGTGGAAAATTAGATTCTCTACATATTTGTATTTAACTATTTTTTAAGAAAAACGCAAAATTCGCTTGCAAATCGCAAAAAAACCAAAAAAAATAAAATCCAAGATGGCGGAATGTTGCCAAATGAAATTTAGGGGCGAGACTGTGAATCCATGATCTACGTGCCAAATAGAAGTAAACTGCATCAAAAAATCGGTGTTACAATTTTTTTTTTTTAACTTTTCCTACCAAATTTAACGAATTTTTCTGGGCTAATCGGCATATGTTTCGCACGTTCCCGGCCGTGATCTATGCGTCGTACAAAACAAATGTAGGTATACAGGTGGTGAAGAATGAAATTCTCTACGACTTTGGAATTTCAATATGCTACGTATTTTCAACAGAAATTGTCAAAAAAATGGCGAAAACCGTGACAATGTAAATTTTTTTTTCAGTTTTTGCTAATTTTTTGCAATAAAAAATGCTATTTTTAAAAAACCTTCCATACAACAAATGTGGGAAACTAAGTTCTCTACATATTTGTATATAACCATTTTTTACGAAAAATGCAAAATAAGTTTGCAAATTGGAAAAAACCCAAAAAAACTTAAATCCAAGATGGCGGAGTGTTGCCAAATGAAATTTAGGGGCAATACTATGGATCCCATAATCTACGCGTCAAATAGAAGTAAACTACATCAAAAAATTGCTGTTACAAATTTTTTTTAAGAAAAAGTCTAATTTTCCTGGGCTATACCAGGCGCTCATACATATGAAGTAGCAAGCTTTCTATACGTATGAATTTGTTTGTAGAACTCAAAGCGATTTAATATAAGGTGATAGCAGGAGTACAAAAACAAAAATTTACATGTATTTTGTTTTTGCTTTGGCGGCATAAACTGTCAAAATCTGTAAGAGTGTGTGTAGAAATTCAAACAAATTTTTCAATTTGATATCAGAAGCCGTGCGGCGAAACACATACACAAAATCAGCTGAGCTAGTAACACCACCTTATATAAATTCGCCTTGGTAGAACTTTTAAATTATATTTTTGTAGAAGCCTTTGAACTTTACAAAGTAGAATTTTGGAAATTTAAAAATTTATACAAACAATTTTGTACGTAGAAATAGAAAGCTTGTTACTTCACAAGAATGAGCGCCTGGTATTGGGAAATGAAAATATCATCCTTTACAAATAAAAACTGTTCTTAAACTGGCCGCACGAAAATGGGCACATATTTTAAAAAAGGACATTATATGTATGTATGTGGATAAACCATGGACTGAATGATAAAAGCTGCTATCATTCGATGGTTGTTATGCTTGATTATTTCATGTTCTGCATATTTTCCAATCTTTTAAAGAAAAAAATTATAGATACTAATTGTCAGAGCTGGGTAAATGCAATTACATTACAATTACAATTACATTCCTCAGTAATTGTAATTAGGATTCAATTCCTTTAGTTCACAGCAAAGGAATCGATTACTTTTTCAATTTCTTGAAGTAATTTCAAATGGAATTGTTTTTTTCTTTAATTCCATTACAAGGAATTTCATATTGTAATTGGAATAAATTACGTGCTAGTAATGTAATTTCTTTTATTTCACTTCCTTTGAAAGGAATTGAAAATGTAATTTTTTTTCCAATTCCTTTGAAAGGAACTGAAAATCTAATTGATTTTTTTCCAATTCCATTCCTCAAAGTAATTTAAAAAGTAATCGAAAAATTTATTAAAAAAAAAGGTTTTACTGTTGAATTGCAATAGCTTTGTTAAATTTCTTGGATGCTAACTGCCTTGAATAAACAACTTNACATATGAAGTAGCAAGCTTTCTATACGTATGAATTTGTTTGTAGAACTCAAAGCGATTTAATATAAGGTGATAGCAGGAGTACAAAAACAAAAATTTACATGTATTTTGTTTTTGCTTTGGCGGCATAAACTGTCAAAATCTGTAAGAGTGTGTGTAGAAATTCAACAAAATTTTTCAATTTGATATCAGAAGCCGTGCGGCGAAACACATACACAAAATCAGCTGAGCTAGTAACACCACCTTATATAAATTCGCCTTGGTAGAACTTTTAAATTATATTTTTGTAGAAGCCTTTGAACTTTACAAAGTAGAATTTTGGAAATTTAAAAATTTATACAAACAATTTTGTACGTAGAAATAGAAAGCTTGTTACTTCACAAGAATGAGCGCCTGGTATTGGGAAATGAAAATATCATCCTTTACAAATAAAAACTGTTCTTAAACTGGCCGCACGAAAATGGGCACATATTTTAAAAAAGGACATTATATGTATGTATGTGGATAAACCATGGACTGAATGATAAAAGCTGCTATCATTCGATGGTTGTTATGCTTGATTATTTCATGTTCTGCATATTTTCCAATCTTTTAAAGAAAAAAATTATAGATACTAATTGTCAGAGCTGGGTAAATGCAATTACATTACAATTACAATTACATTCCTCAGTAATTGTAATTAGGATTCAATTCCTTTAGCTCACAGCAAAGGAATCGATTACTTTTTCAATTCCTTGAAGTAATTTCAAATGGAATTGTTTTTTTCTTTAATTCCATTACAAGGAATTTCATATTGTAATTGGAATAAATTACGTGCTAGTAATGTAATTTCTTTTATTTCACTTCCTTTGAAAGGAATTGAAAATGTAATTTTTTTTCCAATTCCTTTGAAAGGAACTGAAAATCTAATTGATTTTTTTCCAATTCCATTCCTCAAAGTAATTTAAAAAGTAATCGAAAAATTTATTAAAAAAAAAGGTTTTACTGTTGAATTGCAATAGCTTTGTTAAATTTCTTGGATGCTAACTGCCTTGAATAAACAACTTATACCTAAGTAGTATTACTAATTGGACTTTAAGAAAACTGAATAGATTCAACTGTAGCTGTTCATTTTATAGGGTAACGGTTAAATTTTCCAGATCCTACCGCGAACGCGCTTCGCGGCAGATGAGACCCATAAATGTTACTGCCTTGGGCACTGCTGTTCTCTACGTATCTATAAAAATGCACTGAGTTAATTGTATATATTATGGTACCCTTAATTCTACCCAAAATGGCGTGCCTTCTGGGGCCTTTGAAGTACTAGCACATTCGCGCCTTGGCACCCACGTCACTGTTGACTGTTACAATTTCGAGAAAGTAGAGAATTTCGTTTACTTGGTAACCAGAATTAACACCGATAATAATGTCAGCATTGAAATCCAACGTAGAATCACTCTTA
>NW_016163501.1:4392-19454 GCF_001687245.7 Rhagoletis zephyria | reverse complement strand
TTTACTGGTATCCTGCGTTACAAATGGGGATAGAGTCCGCTTGAATTACGAGCCCTGTGGGACTGGAGATCCTACCTCCTAAGAGTTTTATAAACAAATTTCATTGCTATGGCTAAATTTTGATGATAACACTGTAATGACGCTAAAATTACACAAAAAACGTCGAGAGACGTAAAATTAATTTTAAGTAGGATGTTACGGATCTGTATACCGTTTTTTTTAGATAAGGTCATTTAGTCAAGTTATTTTCATTTTAAGTTTTCATTGCGAATGCAAAATTCAAACTTTAACATGATCATACGGTCATGTACGATATGGCGTATGGGTACGGTGACCATAAATATATTTTGAAAATGCAGGACAATTTTTCGAAAAATTTACCTACATATAATTGCGTAGTATAAAAATAACAAAAATATACTACATAAATACATTCCTCGTAATTTGAATAGCGCCCCCTTTTTTTGATTTTCTACCATACAAAGTATGCTTGACAAAATTTGTATATGGAAGAAAATGCGCAGCACAGTCAACAAAAAAAAATGTCGCCCATGTAAATTTTTAATTTTTTTTTTAATTTTTTAAATGGGATGTAGACGTAGAATACGCTATATTTTTATAAAAAGTTAATGAATATTAAACAAACAAAAGGAAAACTGTACCTACTAAGTATTAAAAGGATGTGCTATTCAAATAACGAAGAGTGTATATTTCTTAATTATTAATCCAGTACATATTACATATCACTTTGCACGAAATATGAACCTCTGTAAAGTAAATTTTTTAGGCAAACTTTGGTCGTTGAACACGAAAAAAATACCCATGGTTTCAAAGAAGTGTTTTCGAGATTTGTTCGAGAAACGTATTTTTAGTACTTTTTCTGTTATTCCTCAATATCTCATGAAACGACCAACAGTTCGAAAGGTATTGATGGGCCATTTGCAAAAATATATATTTTTTGTGCAGATTGTGTTCCGTAACATCTACATTTCTCATCAGAAGGGAACGGATTTTTAGGACCTAAAAACCTATCAAAAAGGCAAAATAAAATAACGAAATAGGCTGGAAAAGGCAAAATAAAATAGCGCAAAAGGCAGGAAAAGGCACTAGCTATTGCAAAAAAGGCATAAAAAGGCAAAACAAAATAGCGAAAAAGGCACGAAAAGGCACTAGGTATTGCAAAAAAAAAGCAAAATAAGGCACTAAAAAACGACAGAAAATACGAAGACCAACAAGTGCTACTTTGGACTGAGTAGGCAATTCAGGAGTAAAGTCCTCTCTCGACGTACGAAAACCGCGCTCTATAAGTCACTCATCAAAAAATTATTTTAAGATTTGAGTTAGAACTCGAAGTGTATACGTTTTTCTACGCGTTTACATTAATAAAAAGAAAGTACACACATGTGCCCGTGCTTTTTACCAAACGGCACACACATGTGATGTGAGCAAATTTTTAATTTTTTATATGCACAGCNAAAGACCGGGGCGCACTCCTGTAAGAACAATAATGGCGACCTAGTAACTGATGTCCAGAGCGTACTTAAATTATGGAGGGAACACTTTTCCGCCCTACTAAATGGTAGCAGCACGGAAAGTTGTGGAGAAGAAATTTTGATGACCGTGATATACGACCGTGATATCGACGTTCCACCGCCTGACTATGACGAGGTACGTATAGCAATAACGCGGCTGAAAAACAACAAAGCCGCTGGAGCTGACAGCCTGCCAGCTGAGCTATTCAAGTACGGCGGCGAGGAGTTGATAAGGTGCATGCATCAACTCTTGTGCAGAATATGGTCAGATGAACGCATGCCCGACGACTGGAATTTAAGTGTGCTCTGTCCAATCCACAAGAAAGGTGACCCCGTCATTCGCGCCAACTACCGCGGGATCAGTCTTCTAAGCATAGGTTACAAGGTCTTATCGATGGTATTGTGTGAAAGACTGAAGCCCACCGGCAGTGAACTGATTGGGTCTTATCAGTGTGGCTTTAGACCTGGCAAATCCACCATAGACCAGGTATTCACAATACGCCAAATCTTGGAAAAGACCCGCGAGAAAAGGATCGACACTCACCACCTATTTGTCGACTTTAAAGCCGCTTTTGACAGCACTAAAAGGAGTTGCCTATACGCTGCTATGTCTGAATTTGGCATCCCCTCAAAACTCATACGGCTGTGTAAAATGACGTTGAGCAATACCACCAGCTCCGTCAGAATTGGAAAAGACCTCTCCGACTCCCTTTCATGTGACTTCTTTAATCTGATGTTGGAGAAGATAATAAGAGCTGCAGAACTGAACCGCTCAGGAACAATTTACTATAAGAGCGTGCAATTGCTGGCTTATGCCGATGACATCGACATCATCGCTAACAAAAACCATGAAGTCTGTTCTGCCTTTTCCAAGTTGGATAGGGAAGCAAAGCGAATGGGTCTGGGGGTAAACGAGGACAAGGCGAAGTATCTCCTGTCATCAAACAAACAGTCAGCACATTCGCGCCTTGGCACCCACGTCACTGTTGACAGTTACAATTTCGAGAAAGTAGAGAATTTCGTTTACTTGGGAACCAGCATTAACACCGATAATAATGTCAGCATTGAAATCCAACGTAGAATCACTCTTGCCAACAAGTGCTACTTTGGACTGAGTAGGTAATTCAGGAGTAAAGTCCTCTCTCGACGTACGAAAACCGCGCTCTGTAAGTCACTCATCATGCCCGAGCTGGTATATGGCGCAGAAGCATGGACAATGACAAAATCCGATGAGGCGGTTCTTGGAGTGTTTGAGAGAAAGATTTTGCGGAAGATTTACGGGCCTTTACGCGTTGGCGACGGAACGATGGAACGATGAGCTGTATGAGCTTTACAACGATACGGACATAGTGCAGAATTGAAATACAGCGGCTCCGCTGGCTTGGTCATGTCGTTCGAATGGACACCGACGCTCCAGCTCTGAAAGTCTTCAACTCGGAACCCGCTGGTGGTAGCAGAGGAAGAGGGAGGCCCCCACTGCGATGGAAAGATCAGGTGGAGAAGGACTTGGCTTCACTTGGCGTTTCCAATTGGCGTCAGTTGGCACAGAGGAGAAATGACTGGCGTGCTTTGCTGAACTCGGCCAAAATCGCTTAGGCGGTTACAGCGCCAAAAAATAAGAAGAAGAAGATATACGTACACAACATTTATATATATATATAGATATACATAGAAGATGTCCAATGTGTGCCTTCGATTTTAATCTTTGAAAAGAACAAAAATTTCACATTGTACATTCGTGAATGAACTTTCAGTTTCTCGATTACTTTTACAATTCCTTTGAGTAATTGAAAAAACTAAAGTACTCTTGCAATTCCAGATAATGGTTCCTTGTTATCTGTAATTGAGAGTAATTTAATTCCTAAAGGAATCATTACGACCCAGCTCTGCTAATTGTCTTGGAACATTTTGCACTAATTAGAGAATGCACACATAGCAAAATGTTCATTCATCTGGAAGCTAATTTAGTATTGAATTCTGTTTACTTCAGCATTCTCAGTTTTTCGTTCAGGTATTTACCACCTTGCTGTGTGAAATCAATTTTTTTTTAGTGATTGTGGATTGAAAAAATATAAGCCACACTACCAGACAAAAGTGAAAAAGAATGAAATCCTACATGTAAATATTTCATGATTAAAATTTTAAATGATTTCAGAGTTTCACAGCTCTGTTACATACATATGCATATCGTCACCTGAAATGCAAGAAGACGTAACAAACATCGTCGCTGAAATAAAAAAGTCATAAGTAATAAAAAATTGAGAATTAAGTTTTTGATTGATATGATGGATTTCATCGAATTACAACTCCCACATCATTTTATGAAAAAAAATATTAGTCAGGTTTGTGTTGTTTTAAAATTTTGTTGAATTTTTCTAATTTTTTTACAAAGTTTGAAATTTGGACTTATGTGGTTTTTGTTAGATAGTGAGTTGTATTTTTATAAAAAAAAATAAACATTAAACAAAAAAAAAAATGCCGAAACTGGTCATAATGTCGTGTCCCTATTATATTTCACATGACTGTATGTGGGCGTGTCCAACCCCGCCCACTTTTACATATTACAGTTTTTACTAAAAATTTTATCCCGATATGTTCGCCGACGCTTACCGCCCAATTCTATGTTTTCTTGATAAATTTTTTGTAAAGAAATTTCATCAAGATTTTTATCAAGTAAAAGCTTCGTTCGCATTCTGTGTCAATATTTATAAAACAAAAAGCTCTACGATTTCCACATTAGTGGAACTGATTTCCACATGAGTGGAACTGATTTCATTGTCACATATGAAAAATATGAATTTAAAAGCGAAAAAGCTTTTGACTGCCGTAGCCGAGTAGGTAGAGATGTCGACTATAATTCCGTGTGTCGCAGGTTCAAATGCCGGCACATGGAGTATTTAATTGTTAGAAACAAATTTATTAAGATACAAAATTTATACATTTCACATGAAATTTCAATTTGTCAATAGCAATTTCAATCTTGATAATTTATCAAGAAAAGAGCTTTTGATTTCTGTGCTAGAATACCAATTCTTGATAAATAATAAAAAAGTGACAAATTATAAAGATTTTAAATTTATCCAGTACACAGAATCGGGCTGTTAGTGTTTTTGAAGACTCAACAAAACTGTTGGTTGACATTTTAATGAAATGATTCCTTTCTTTTCGAGCCAATTATAATGATTTTTCAAAACTGCTGATTTTTGGCGTTTGAATCTTTGCCAAAACAATGCAAATTTTTACAAACGTAATTAATACATTTTTGCAACTCATACCGATCTGGCTCAAAACCCTCATATTCAATATCTTTCGCTATTGCACCCAACAAATTTTGAACTTTTTGGGAATGCATACCGAAATTTTCACGCTAAATCTCAAAAACATGCAATCGCGAAAATTCGCATTGTTAACTTGTGCCTAAAAACATTTTGATTTAAGAAATTAGATAAATCAAAAAATAAACATGAAAAAAAAACTGTAAAGAGCTTGGATTAGATTATGGAATACTACGCGAGCCTCTGCAGGTCAACGCATCTACACTGAACACTTTTATAATCTTAAAATATTATCAGACAATGTGTAAATAAAAATATTGAGGGCCGATAGGGCAAACATACTTAAAACATTGCCTAAATACTTGTAAGACGAACCAAGAAACACACAAAATCCTACTTTTCTAAAACAACGATTTACATAGAACACAACAAGAATTATCTAAAAGTTTAATTGTAGAAATAAAGTCAATACCTTTATGTACAATATCCATTGCATATAATTTTAACTCACTCTGCTTTTCACAATATTTTAATTACGTTAAATCCAATTCAATTTTCAGCGTGCTGACGCTGTACAAATAAAATGAACAATTGAATACACTTTTGTTGCTTTTTTCAGAAACAACCGTTAGAATGAAAACAAAAAATATATGACAACATGAAGTTTGGACAAAAAACGGATTTCAAAGCTTATTTTGGTGTAAAAATTTTTTCATACATTTTTTTAATTTTGGCCTATGGCAGCAACCACTGTGCGTTCGCTGGATTACAAAAGAGGTCTCAAATGAAAGGTATGGGCCTCTAGAAAAGCACAAATGTTTTATTCTTTTGAATAGGGTTGCCACCTGTTGATAAAATTACTATATACAATCATAATAAGCATATGCATCAGTTCTGCAACCATCGCAGTCAAACGTAAAGACTTGGCTTCTAGATGTGCAATAATAGATTATTTTTCTGATTAGGGTTGCCACCTAATAAAAAGTAAACAGATTTTCATCGTTCGTTGGATTACAAAATGGGATATCAAATGAAAGGGCATAGCCTTCACATGTACAAAAGTTCAAATTTTTTTGAGTAGGGTTGCCATCTATTTAAAAATTGCTATCTTCTATACATAGTTTAAAAGAAAGTCGAGATTCTTTGAACACGCTAATTTCAAAAACTACTAAAGAGATTTAGACGAGATTTTTTAAGTATAATCTGTATCGATAGGAATATCATCTTTAGTACTTTAAGTTCCTGTCTAAAATATAAGATCCGCACTGTTTGTTCGATTACAAGAAATGAGGTGTTAAATAAAAGGGCTCGGCGTTTAGATGTTCAATAATGTATTACTTCTTGAGTAGGGTAGCCACTTTTTAAAAATTATAAGATCTTCACCGTTTGTTGGACTAAAAACTGAGGTACTAAGTGAAAGGATATGGTCTCTGCATGTGAAATAAGTTTTTATTTTTTATTTAAGTGGGGTTGCCACCTTTTTAAAAATTATGTATGTATAAAATGCTAGGGCATTTTTTGTTAATGACTTTAGATTTGCACACTTCATTCAATTTAAAAAATGAGGTGTCAAATGAAAATGCTTCAGATTTGCAGTATGGTTTTATTTTTGGGAGCGGGTTGCAACCTGTGCGAAAAATTAAAATATGTGGGCTGTTCGTTAGATTACAAGAACTGAGGTATCAAATGAAAGGGCTTGGCCTGCAGATGCGCAATTATATATTATTATTTTTAATAGCGTTGCAACCTGTATACTTAGTTATCAATCACACCTTTTTTAATATCTACACATTCAGCGCGTGGCTCTATGGGCCGGTTTCCCAATGTGTGGTTAACACTAATCTGCGGTTAAACATCGGAGAGTCGGTAACGTCGATAACGATGTTTAACCTGTAGTTAGTGTTAACCAGACATTGAGTAACCGGCCCTAAGTCTGTCTAACCAGGGTACGGGCAATAACCGGCTTTTAGCTTCAGGCGCTACACGGTTAAGGGCCGGTTTTTCAATGTATGATTAGCACTAATCGGAGGTAGAAGCTCTGGTTATATACAACGACTGCTTTATCGATCACATGTTATATGCATGATGTCGAAAACGTCGATAATGATGTTTAACCGGCAAGTAGTGATAACCAGACATTGAACAACCGGCCCTAAGTAGTATATCAAGCGAACATTGATAGGCCTTTAACAAGCACTGCTAAAAGTCGTATAAGCAGCCTAGAAATAATTTTAGATGCCTCTAGCGAAAGCAAAGGCTCGGATGTAAAATCTGGAGACATTAAAAAAATTGAAATAAAAGCTCAATTAGAGGCCTATATTAGAGAAAAACGTGCTCATCCGGCCTTATATACGAGCCTCTAAGAAATCGCTTCATGGGAGAAAAGGCAGCAAAATAACCTTTTTTGAAATATAATATGACCATTTTGTACTTTGAGACTACAAGATTAAACCACTGTATAGGTTAAGCACTCGTTCAATGCAGTGTTGCCAACTTTTGAATTACAAAAAGCACCAGACCTTGGAAAAAGAGCGTTTTACCGTACTAAAAGCACAAAATTTTTTTTTTATCGAAGGATACTTTCTTTTATAACAGTTTGTGGTAAACAAAAGTAAAAAAATAATCAATATTTACATGTATAAATAAATACACATTCATGCTTACGAAGTAATACCGAAGTACTGCACATTAAATCTGGTACATCTGGAGAAAGAACAATCGAATCGCAACAAATGAAATTGAATTTTGAAGGGGAAGAGTAATACTTAATGATACCCTAATACTAGGTTCACATATAAGTAGATTATCCTCATTTTCGAGCTTAACTTCCTAATCTGTAATTAGAAAAAGAGATTAGCCATATAAAATTCCTCCCTTGTTAATCTGTAATTATAAAATAATCTCAGATTAAACCGATAACTTTTCGTTGTCCATCCTAGTTTTATCGATTGTTTTTGCGAAGAAGAGGAGAAATGGCAAATGTAAAAGTAAACAAAAATGGACGCTAGCAAGGAAAGGAGGGTTTTAAAGGTATTTTTTAATAACATGTTAAGTTAAAATATATTTATATTGCTTAATATAGCAGAAAAACGTGATCACGGTAGCACAGAGAATAAACATAACTTTTCCTTGAGATGTGAGAATAACAAACACAACAAATTTGACGGTTAATAATCTGAGATTTGCCTGTGTAAACGGGGTGATTAAAAAACGAGCTTTGATTGAGATAATATTGATATGTGAACATAGTTTAAGTAGAAATGAGCGAAAAAATTAGTTCTTTTATAATAAACCGTGTTTTTACACTTAGAGGTTAGGATATCTCAAAATTCTGACGTGGTAGAGAAATTCTGCAGCCAGATTTGGATTCAGCACTGAAAAATCTAAAAATCGATGAACTCAGGGTGCAAAAAAGTTAGAATTTTTCGGACTGTGTAATCAATCAATAATCAAGAAAATAAAAAAATAAACACTTAACTTATCTGCGTGCTAGCATTTTCAACGCGAATACAATTTAACAAGAACGCAAGAACGTGGGTTTGCAACTTCGTCTTTTTATCAATCATGGTTTGCATTTTAGTGCATTTAAAGTTGTAGATTCTTGTAAATTTAGAAATTTTAGTGCAGAAAAAGCACTAAAAAGGGCACTAGGCACTAAACCATTTTTTTTTTGGCGTTTTAGTTTTCAAAAAGCACTAAATCTAGTGCTTAAAGCACCAAGTTGGCAACAATGGTTCAATGTTCTAATAATTTACAACATTTTTAAGTAATAAAAACGATGTGCATTTGCCCATTTGCACATTCGAAAAATGAAAAATATGGCATTCGAAACATCCCTGATGCATACACAAAAACCGTACTAGATTGCCTCGCTTTGATTTCGGAATGCTTACACATTGAGAAGTTAGCTTACTGGCAATATAGAAATATTACATATATGGGCGCAAGTAATAGACTTGAATTTATATGAAAAGAAATATATGTATGTGGGTAATGAATAACGATCGCTTAAAATCGATCTCAAATTTTGTACAGCGCTTTTATCACCTTGCAATGTTGTGTGTTCAGTCAGCTATAAAAGCTTTGCTTTGCAAAGTTCCTATAAAGTCTAGACATCAACCTCGTTGGTTCGAGAGGTAGATGTCGCTCTATGCACTACGTATGCTACAGCGGAAATGGACGACACGCCATTTCTTTAAATGAAATTAATTGGTGCTCCTATGTATGTACATACATATGTATATGCATGTGTGCAGTGGCGGATACAGGATTTTATTTGGGGAGGGGCGATTGGGATCGATTTGTCGAATAATGTTAAATTACAGGCATCTAACTTGATTCATAGCGGAGTGACCAATCGAAGCTATATGACCTACAAGCATCCAAACTGCTTGAACCCTCATTTATTTTTCACGCAAATAGAGGTTCTAGTAATTTTTATTTAAGTCCGAATTAAAATGTTTAGTGATATAATTTTACTTTAAGTAAGTTTCATGTTGTGAATTTGGCGCAAGGTCCATTTACAGAGTCCCATGTAATAAAACAATTATACTATTTTGTAAAAAAGCACAAGATAAAAAGTTATACTCTGGGTTTTTTAAAGCAGTATATATTTGTGTATATTATATAAATACTTATTTTTTTCTTATAATGTTTGTCAAATGAGGGATGTAAGTAAGTAACTTAATAACTTATTCGGAATTTTGATTATAATAACTTAAATTGCAAACTCAATTTTGCGCTTTCCTTTTGGGAATCTTTGTATTATCCGTTCAGTGTCAATTTCAATATCTAAGGGCCAGTTTCAGTGGCAGTTTAAACTTAGATTACGTTAACTGAGTGTAAAATGAACAGCTGACTGACATTTGATTGGTTAATCTTAGTTTATAGCAGCCAGCTCGGGCGTTTAAACTAAGTTTAAACCACGACCGTGCACTGAAAAACTGGCCATAATTGTACGTGTAAAAGTGCTAGACCTATCAGTCTTTTTTCATTCATGGTACTATGGAACCATGTTTTTAACCGGTGAAGGGTAAATTATTTCTGAAGTAGCGTTACTAGCTAGAAGTGTAGTCAGAATGCGGAGAAGTTTGTTAATCAAATGAAAAGCATAATTGTCGTCCCATTTACCAAGAACTTCTGCTGCTGATTTTAGGTATGGCTTTTCGCTTACCTCATTTGTTCATCGTTCTGACCACACTTTATACTCTCCTTCCAAACTGATAGCATCTTTTTGTAGCGCATTACATTCCCTAATTTTTTATGTATGGAAGTAATAGTTCAACTCAAAAATCTTTATGTAATGTATATTTCGGCAATCTTTCTCGGAGATCGAGCTAAATATTATGCAATAGCGGGATAAATATTACCTTTGGATAATAATCTTCGGCGCTAGATGGACGATAAATAGCCCGAAAATTTCATCTATCCGCTCTCCGAGGAAGGACAATGTCCAAATACTAAAATTCCTTAGCGATATCGGTAACTAACGCCGCAAGCGCTTTTTCTACGTATTTTGCTGTTATCCCCCTACGAATGTCGGTTACACAGTTGAATGTGAAATTTTATACATTCACCGCGGAAATAGACAAAAAGTAGTATCAAAAAGTTTGATTCGACATGCATACATATAGTTCTTATCATAACTTTACGACACACACATATTGGCAAGATTTCACCATTTATTTTAAAATTTGTTAATTTTAATTATTGTTTTTTAAAGGTATAGCATATTTTTAACAGAAACCATATAAATCGAAGTGTCAATCTTTTTGCAAAGTTAAAAAAGAAATCAACAAACTTTGTCAAAATTTCGAGCTTTCAGATTTTTTAGAAACATTTTGAGTATGCAGTTTTGTAGCCCAATTTCAATTAATTGATTTCTGGGAATTTTTTTCGTCGAAGGTGTTGCTCATTTTTTCCATATAACAAAAAAATCATCGAAAATGTTTTGTATGGAATAAAATAGCTAACATGGTCACCAAAAAAAGAAAACAAATGCCAAAATCAGTTACTTTAATAAATAATAATAATAGATTGTTGTTAGTGTTTGGCCGAGCTTCTCCTCCGATTTGTTGCGTGCGCCTTGATGTTGTCACTCAAAGCGGAGGGACCTACAGTTTTATCCCGACTCCGAACGGCGATTGTTTTTTTATGAGAAGCTGTTTCATCGCAGAAATGCACTCGGAGGTTTGCCATTGCTTGCCGAGGGACGACCGCTGTTAAGAAAAAACTTTTTTTTCAATATTTTTTTGCGATGTTGCCCTGACCAGGGCTTGAACCCAGGTGCTGCGGAGTGGAAGCGCGCACTGCTTACCACTACACCACAGCGGCGGTTAATTTAAACTTGCAGTATAATTGAATGGACTAAAAACTGCTTACTCAAAATATTTCCTAAAACGCGAATTAAAAAGTCCGAAATTTTTACGAAAGTTTGTTGAATCTTTAAAACGTTGTACAGAGATTCAAGCTTGGATTTATATGGTTTTTGTTAAAGATTATACAATTTTTTTTTTAACAAATAATGAAAATTAAAAAATACTAAGACAAATGGTCAAATCATGTCAAAATGTAAATGCCGTAAAGTTATTACAAGGTTTATAAATTCATAGTATTTGCATACCCATTGTTGGTATTTTTAATTCAGGAGATTTACATGCTTTCTTATTCTATAAATAATCTCGTGCAAGGCTAAAAAAGGGATTATGATTGAAGATTAAAAAAAAAGTTTTTATTTATTTTCAAATTTCTCGTTCGCGGTAATATATTGTAACCGAAATTTTTTCCAGCTCTGGGGAAGGGGCGATCGCCCCCATCGCCCCTCTCCTGTATCCGCCACTGCATGTGTGTGAACCAATCTATTAATATCGTTGAATTATTTTAACGTCTATTGCAAAATTTTATACAGAAAAGACTAAAAAGTAGAAAATAAATAATATAAAAACAACTTTTTAATATACAACGCTTTTATAAATGGACTAAAAAGTAGACAATAATAATTCTCAGTCCTACAGAATTTGTTTTGATAACTTTTGATTCTGAAATTTTAGCAAAAGTCATTATAAACAATTTATGAGATTGAAAATGAAAAGTATGGGGCGCATGTAATAGACCAGAATTTATATGAAGGTTAATATATGTATGTATGTGGATATATGAATAAAGACCGCTTAAAATCGATCTCAAATTTGTTATTTCTTGTTTGTTCAACATACATAGTATGTACTGAAGTATACAAAGCACAAAATAAATGTTCAAAAAAGTGGAACATTTTTGGAATTTTTCAAAAATATTATATTTTAGAATTCTAAGAATTTTCAATGTTTTATACACAAGTACCATGGACAAACGACAATTTCGTCTAAAAATTTTGGAATCTATTAAAATCTCAAAAATTTTTTACATTCCAAAATATTCTCACTTTACCACAATTTCGATAGTTTTTGAAATTTTGGAAATTATCCTAAAAATAAAAAATCTCAAGAAATTTGATAATTTCATAAAATTCAAAATTTCGGAATATTTGTTATTTTTTAAACCTGCGAAAATATTCAAACTTGCTGTGACTTTCGACTATGTAAAATAGTACAAATTCGAAAATACAACAAAAAAAGTAAAAGTTGAAATTAAGTAATTTGAAAATTTTGCAAATTAAGTGAATTCGAAGAAGTGTGTTATAATTATATGATACAAATATCATTTTTCAGAAAAATAACGAAATTTATCAATCATTGCGCAATTATGCGGACGCAGATACGGCCAATAATTGCGCAATTTTGTAAGTGCTCACGATGTTACAGGAAAATAGCTCCCACGTGTGTTCACAGGGCGGCTTAGTTCTTTTTTTCTACAAAAATATATATTATCGTTTTAAAACTGGTATTCGTTCCAAAAGGGGTATTTTTACCTTAACGATAAAAAGAGAATGTTTCAATTCTCTCGGCGCACGCACCATCCGGTTAATTGCACTGCTTTATTTTTAATACAGATATCAGGGCCCAAGCAAAGATTACCAAAAACTCATGAAACGGAACGAAGCAAGAAAATAAACGAGCAGTATTTTCTTTAAGTTTTTCTAAAAATTACACTGTACCGCACTCGGCTGGGTATTGGACCATACACATTTTTTTAAGAGATTGAGGCATAATTAAAATGTATGGCTATGGGCCTTCGAAATTCGAAATCGGACCTTTGGTAAAAAATTATTTTTAATTACTGTATGAAAATAACAAAAAAGGTCTGACCTTTGACCCCTTATAGCATCTGTAATATAAGTTTGCACAAAAAAAAATAAAATATGTACCGTTCAAATAAGAGCAAAAGGCGGACCACGGCTATGTTTTTACATTTTTTAGTTATTTACATACAGTAATTAAAAATAATTTTTTACCAAAGGTCCAATTTCGAATTTCGAAGGCCCATATCTCGATTTCGGAGGCTAACTTTGAAAAACGGAGAAATTACTTTTTTACTTATGACTCAATCTCTTAAAAAAAAAATTGGTTTGGTGCATTACCCAGAAAAAAGTTTATTTTGCCGTATAGTGTTATCGATATCGACAAAAACACTTATTCAACGTCGGCTGAATTATATCAGTTTTGTCCCCTATTTCTGAAAGCTTGTAAAACTAATTTTGAATTGCACGAGCCACTCCGTTGCTTATGCCAGGATTTTAACTCTCATTCCAGCACGTTTGATATATCAGATCCGCTTTTCAGCATTAAGAAATCGATACTGTCCTCTCTCAATAAATGAATCATTAAAATAAAGACATGAAATCGGCTGATTAATTTAGTTCTGTAGCTGAACAGTTTTAGATTTCGACACTTAGCAAACTCCTGCCTATCGTGACTCGGCGCAAAAATTGAAAATAAATACTGGTTCCGTACGTCATGCGGACTGCACCCCTCGTGCGGATGGGCGGGAATGGAGGGTAAAAACCGCTGGGATTATTATTATTAAAAAGATAATAATATAATAATAGATTGGCGCTTACACATATGTTAGTGTTTGGCCGTGTTTCTCCTCCGATTTGTGGCGTGCGTCTTGATGTTGTCACACGAAGCAGAGGGACCTACAGTTTTACGCCGGCTCCGAACGGCGATTGTATTTTTATGAGAAGATGTTTTTCATGGCAGAAATACACACGGAGGTTTGCCATTGCCTGCCGAGGGACGACCGCGGTTAAGAAAAAACCTTTTTTCTATATATTTTGGGATGTTGCTTTGACCAGGTCTTGAACCCAGGTGCTGATGTGTGAAAGCGCGCACTGCTTACCACTACACCACAGGCTGCCTTTTTGCGCGAAGACACGACCAAATTTTGGAAAATTAAAATATTAGGATTGTGCTAAAAAATCTGATGTCGTAGATACGAAATCAAAAAACGGATTGTCAAACTATAATATTGAAGAGCTTGGATTTGTTTACAGCTGTTTTGCACAACAAATCTCGGCATTAATCTAAACTATTCGTATGACAATGTTGTATAACTTTTTCCCTTAAACCTAAAAAGATAATCATATTCTGATATGTATACGTAAGAGATTATCATGCGTACAATTAAAGCATGAGTTTTAACCAGCCATATTGTTGTATTTTATTGATTAATTTCGAAAAAGCTAATATGGACTATATTTTTACACAAAAATATAATAAAACTACTGTAATTTAAAATATATTTATAATAATTTCTTAAGGAAAAAAACAAAGACAAAATTATGATTTGTTGAAAGAACGAAAAATATGCCGAAAACGCATGCGTAAATTTTACCAGATTATCTTTTCGTGGTTAAATGTAATAAATATAATTTTTTTTTCTCAACAAGAATAAATATTTTTAGCAAATTCTTCAAGCATTTGAGGTTTGAGCTTCGCTATAAATGCAGATCGTGTTGTGTTATTGTATCAATTATTTTTCATTCACTCTATAGAAATTGTTTAACGTTATTTTATGGCCTTATAACAATTATATTCAACAATTTTTATTGAGCTCGAGGCCGTTTTTAATGTAAAACTTATTGACTTGTAAATTATCGTTGCCTTTTCCCACTTTTTCATTTTGCTAAGCCAACACAATCAAGCGCAGCTATTCCGCTGGGATTCACACTTGATCATGTGGTTGTTGGTTTTTGTTAATAATTCTAATTTTGGAATGTTTAACTTTTAGGTGTGCTCGTCCTTAAGTTATTTGTTATTTTATGGCCTTATAACAATTATATTCAACAATTTTTATTGAGCTCGAGGCCGTTTTAATT
>NW_016163501.1:0-2059 GCF_001687245.7 Rhagoletis zephyria | reverse complement strand
TGGTAGAAGTGATAGCTATTTCGGAAATCACCACATTTCCTCATCAGACTTCTTTCAGTAGGATTCGAACCGACGATCCCACTGAGTCAGCCAGTTGCCTACGCACTGTGCTAAGTCCGACTTGTAAATTATCGTTTCTTTTTTCCCACTTTTTCATTTTGCTAAGCCAACACAATCAAGCGCAGCTATTCCGCTACGATTTACACTTAATCATGTGGTTGTTGGTTTTGTTGGTTTTTGTTAATAATTCAATTTTTAGAATGTTTAACTTTTAGGTGTGCTCGTCCTTAAGTTATTTTTTTTTGTTATTTTATGGCCTTATAACAATTATATTCAACATTTTTTATTGAGCTCGAGGCCGTTTTTAATGAAAAACTTGTTGTGGAAAAGCAACAATAGTTTGAAAAAATGGTAGAAGTGATAGCTACACTCAGAAAAAGTTTAGTTATAATTACCAAGATTTGGTTATAGTGACCAAGTGGCATAGTTGGATATGGCGTTCTATCTAGTTGGGACAAATGTATATTTGTTAATAATTACAAAACGACTATCTTGAGTGGACAATATTGTTAGTTGACTAAAATCATTGTTGAGCAAATATAAACAATGCTTTGGTTGATACAAGTTTTCAATTAATTTTGTGAACTTGCTGTAGACGTGAATCAGCTAACCGTTTATTATTGGAAAAAAAGTTTCAGTTTGACACAAATAAAAATTTACTCGATGGTTGTTGTGTTTACTTTCTTCTTTTATTTGCATATATTAAGCATAAAAAATACATACATATTTACATAAATAGTTACTAGTGTAAATAATACATATGTATAGAACAACAACAGATTGGCGCTTACACATATGTTAGTGTTTGGCCGAGCTTCTCCTCCAACTTGTGGCGTGCGCCTTGATATTATCACAAAGCGGAGGGACCTACAGTTTCACGCCGACTCCGAACGGCGATTGTATTTTTATGAGAAGCTGTTTTTCATGGCAGAAATACACTCGAAGGTTTGCCATTGCCTGTAGAGGGACGACCGCTGTTAAGAAAAAACCCTTTTCTATATGTATATGGTGGTAAGAATTTCCTAAAAAGAAACGATGAAACAGGAATAGTCGTGCGAAAACCCACGTCAATATCTGCTGGAAGTGCTGGTTTAAGTATACTGCTTTGCTTTTTCTTTGGCTAAATAGATACTTTCAAATTATAATTCATATGAATTATATATCCACTGAGAAACCCCGGTTGGCATCAAACTTTATATTTTTAAATAACTATGCGCACACCGAAACAACTCGCGACGATGGCAAAACTGAAAGTGAGACAAACAAGTCTGGGCATGTCATGGCACACACTTTTCTTTCTCTACCTAGCGCAGTGATCGACATGGCATAGCTTACTGAGCGCTCGGTGACCACATGCGTGTTTCACACATATACGAACAGCGGTAGCGGAGCAACGATTTCCATTCACACAGTCTCATTCATTGAATCGTTTTTATGCAATGGTCGGCATACTAGCGCATTCAAACGATTCAATAAGTGGGACTCAGCGTTGCCACTTGAGAATATTTTAAGGTACCAAAAAGCCTACCAAATCAGTTTGCAAACTACCAAAAACTTTGTTATCAATAAAACGAGATTTTATTAAATTTACAGGTTTTGCAGATTAACAGTAGGTATAAATTAAAATACCAAATAATATGGTTTACTGTGCTACAGTTGGTTATCCATTCATGCAATACTTGAAGTTTACACAAAATAAATTCAGGCGTTTAAATAAATTAATTAACGTATCGTATAAAAAACAGTTATAAGCATTGTATATAGTTTTGATATTAATTCAATTCATATCAAACATTTTGATGTATAAAACAACAAATTCAGACATTTTATGCGTTTAAATAAAAGTTAGGTTGTTCACATTTGCTTGGTTATCAGGTTATCTGGTTATGTGGTTATATTTTTTATTCTGTTTACAACAATAAATACACTACAGAATAATAATTTTTNGATAAGTCGTCGTTATTATTGTCCACACTTACTTCGGACGGTTTAGAGGCTT
>NW_016163500.1:21662-36206 GCF_001687245.7 Rhagoletis zephyria | reverse complement strand
GCAACGTATTCGCAACGACAGAATCGCGCCAATGTGCGCTTCGCTTTACCCAGTACCAAGCTAGGTGTGAACGACAAATGTGAACCATCCAACATGTGTGTCGATCGGACATCGACAGCCATCGTACCATGTTGCCAAAGATGTTGGAACGTGTAATGTGCTTTGAACACACAGCACGAGGAACTGATTGAAAGTGCGCTTGATATTGACAAGAGCTATTTACAGGACTATTCTGCGCTGGTAATAAAAAGTTTGTAACCGGTAAATAAAGTTCCTGTCAATTTTTAAACCCTTTTCGCATTCTGTGTATTCTTGTAACCGGTAAATTTTGTTACCATCTCATAAGCTAGTAACAAAGTATTGCCCCGTGAAATATGCAATGCCAGAATTTGCACAATTCTTCATAGCTGAATTGCTGAATATTTTAACTGCATTACCAACGTTCCTAGAATCGCGGTGACAAGAACTGGTAACATTTTTTGGTAATAAAATTTTCCGGTTACAAAATCTTCGGTAACGTGCCAAAAGGCTCTGCCTGAAATTAATTTCTCAAAAAATGTATATGGGTAGAATTCTATGGTGGTGGCAACGAATTATAAAATGACTTCTTTTAATGAATTCAGCAGCTCCGCAAATAAAGAGCTGCCATTTACTTCGCAAACAACTTAAAATTCAGTGATGCCATTTCTGCCAAGTTTGTTTTAGAATTGGGCTGATATCATCGTACAATTTCCCAAGTAAAAACACTTCGGGGGATTCACAAACGTGTCGTATTGTTGCATGTCGTAAACTTTAAAAGCTTTAGAGCCGGTTGTTCAATGTCTGGTTATCCCCACTTGCCGGTTAAACATCATTGTCGACGTTTTCGACATCACGCATATAACATGTGATCGATAAAGCAGTCGTTGTATTTAACCGCAGCTTCTACCTCCGATTTGTGCTAATCAGACATTGAACAACCGGCCGTAAATAAATGCTTAGGGCCGGTTGTTCAATGTCTGATTAGCACAAATCGGCTCCGGTTAAGCACAACTACTGCTTTATCGATCACATGTTACATGCATGATGTCGAAATCGTCGATAGTGTAGTGGTAGTGATAACCAGACATTGAACAACCGGCCCTTAGAGAACTTGAACTAATCGCCGAAAAATGCCTTCACCTGAGATCGCATGTATTTTGGCATTTGCTCTTATCGTTTACAATTTCTTTCATTTCTATTACAATTTTTTCCGTTTCTATTATAATTTATTCCAAATACACCAAGCATTCAAGGCGCATCAATACAAGGTGGAGTTGACTGATCAGCTGATTGGATATTTTTGTCTCTACACTAGTATAGGAGAATGTCATCGAAGACGAAGCGGCGCAACATTAGGATGTCAGTAAAAGAAAATGATGAAAACTATCTCCTATTCCCTTTCGCTTTGACATCATACTGTACAAAAAGCAATATTAAAATACACGGGAGTTTTACTTATATGCAATCGCCAACACCTTGTATGGATGCGCCTTGCCAAGCCTTGAACCAAAAACACCAATACACTAACCAAAACACACCTACAGCCTGCCGGGAAAAACGGTAAGAAGAAAAGTTACTTTACATAAATACCATGATGCAATAATACAAGGTGTTACTTATTTAACAATTCTTTGCCTAATAATTGTTGAATCTTTTTTTTAATTTTTTCTCAGTATAGACGTTTTGTTTTCTTAAAAAGGTATTTTATCTTATTTTATTTCATTTCATTACGAATATACTATAAAAAAGCAAATTTTGTTTATAAGCAAATACAAAATTTATATTTTCCCCCTCAAATCGAGCTGTCACAACTGATACCACCTTGTAACATTGCATCATGCAGTCATACCAGCTTAAGCTTAATTAAATTTAACTCTAAGTATTAGTTGTCAAAAACGCTGATAATTGTCTCCGTGGCGTAGGCTTCCTGACAATAGTTAAGACAATTCATATGAGATAATAAGGATATAATAAAGAAGAGACATAGTTACATACACATCAACGTCTCTTGTGTTATTTTAGTTCTTTGTTATGAATTTGGCTGGTAGTTTAAATAGAATATTGGTAAATTTAATTAGACTCAGAGAATAACAAGAACGCCGAAAAACATGCTACATTTAGTTACTTGTCCCTCATACCACGGGATTTGGCTAATTACTCAATGTACCATTAGTTTTGCATGTTGTATATGTACTTTTAAACCTCACTGTTTTTAATTTGGAGAATTTCAGAGAAAAAAAAATTATTTACGTAGCATATGTCAGACCCGTCCCAGTTATTAAACCTACCTTTTTTTAATGGAGAGTTTTGTTGTGATGAGGCTGACGGCAAAAAAAATCACAGCGCTTAGTTAACTCAGAATCGTCAGTTAACTACAGATTTTCAGTACCATTATTAAATCATACAAGCCGGTTCCCTGGAAGTTTTCTTTCCTTTCCCTTTCCTCCTATCATGAATAAAAATCTATGTGGGTTTTTTATTTTAAATGGGGGAGTGAGCTATGAAAAAGTGTCAAATCTGCAAAAATTGCGACTACTCCGTGCATGCATAATTTATAAAAAAAAGATGGTCCAATTAACATTACGGTGTCCAGGACAGGACCATATTCTCCATCTATGCATTACATCAGAATAGCACAAAACTACTCCAACATATTAACAATGGCATTGTTGTTATATTTTTTCGTTTGTACACGCTTTTGTTCTTAACTTCACATATGCTTTTTCGAAATTAATAAAAACCAAAAACAAAAATTAAACATTACATGTTGCCTCTGATGGCATTCGAACCCGAACATGCTGAGAGCTAACAACTAACAGCGAGCCTCTCTACACGTTCAGCTACAGCCAGACATGCAAATGTGCTTTCAAATTCTCAACTTCAATTACATTTCGTTAAAACACGAGCAGTGATCGGGTAACAATAAACTGGTGCAGACACATGAGTTGGTCCGCTACATAATGACAGAGGGGCACTTTTGTAAGTACTCGAATATACCATAAATAAACCACATGATCCAACGATTTTTGCAGGGAAACAGCTCTTTCGAAGTTCGAATTTCCTCCCAAATTTCCGGAGAAAATGCAACTCCCTGGAAGTTAGTTGCTGGAGAATTTCTTTCTCGGTAGAAGCAAATTCCCGGAGAACAAACTCCCCGGCAGTTTTTAGAATTGGGCTCATACAAATGGGTAGCTCTTTCGTTATATTCTTTTGTTGGCATTTTTCAATCGTTGTGGCAGCATAAATGTTAATCCATCGACTAGTTGTCGCTAAAGTCGTGGCAACCCTGGTCATACTCCAATAAGGAGATGAATTTCTTTAGAAAATGAATTCAGCAAATTTGAAAACATCCAGCCACAAACCGTACTCAGATTTGATTTGAGAAGGAGCGTCATTAGAGTGCCGAGATATTTTTTAGATTTTTTTCCCCGCAACATATTTCAAGCGATATAAAAACCAACATGAGTTTGTGTAAGTACCAATTCGAAAGTTGTTTTACGAAACTTATGGATTTCCATACACATATTTCTTCTATTTCATCTTGCCTGGGTAATGAAGCTGGAACCGCATCCAAAAACCAATCGCGAAGAAGCTCTCGGCGGCATCGTACTAAAGATTTGGAACAGGAGGTGGAGTTAATTATGTCACAAGAGGATGATAGTGATATGGAAATGGAAAAGTCGAAAGAAAATGATTTACCGACTACACCCAAATCACACAAGCAGATTGATTATCAGCATCGATCTCCTAGCGTAGGTACGAACGATACACTGGCACAAACGCCTAGGCGGAGCACTCGCAAGAGCATTAAACCGGTTCAAGAATATGAAGATATTGTAAGCCGCAAACGTCAGTTGAGATCTGCCTCTAAGATCGAAGCGGAAAACATACAAGATGCTGATGAAGAGCCACAAGCCAAATGGACGCCAGCTAAAGTGGGTCGTGTTTCACAAAAACGGAGCCGTAAAAGCCGCAAATCGACGAAAAATCAAAATAAGTCAAAAATAATTAGTTCAAGTGAAGCTGAAGATAATGAATATGAAAAGGACAGTCTAAAAACTAACACTTCTGAAGAAAGTCTACAAATTCAGGATTCGGTTGATACGGTAGAATCCGAAGCTGTGGCTGAGAAAAATATGGACATACTTATCAATAAAATTACTGAAAATAAGGCCAAATACACCAACGAAAATATTGGGAGTGAATTAAGGAAAGAGCAACAAGAAGATTGTATCAATTTTAAAGAAATTGAAGCAAAGCAAGGCGATGGCGTTGGAACTTATTTAAAAAATGATACTTTCAACACATCTGATTTAGGGATTAATCCATTGCCTGAAGAAATCGAAGAAAATGAGGGACAGCAAACCAATTCAGAGCAAAAAATATTCAATGCTATGAATGAATCATTCACCATAACTCCAGACGCCTTAGAAGTAAATAATGTAGAAGTCCCAGTTGTAATAAATAATGAAGATTCTGGCTATAAATTGGAGGACCAACAAAAAAGTGAGGATTCTTATAACAAAGCATCTGGGGATGTGGAGGTAGATGATTCAGAAATCCCACTGGTTATAATTAAAGATGACACATTGAATAACAGCGATTGCGTGTTGGTAAATAAGGATTTATCGGAACACGTAGATGACGACATGCAGCCATTACGACTTTCCGATGAAGAAAGTTCCACATCCCCACCCCGAAAAGCACCACGTGTAATTCTGACTAATGAGGAGGGGAAAGAGCAAATTTTAAATTCTTCCACTCTGTTTAATGCGGGTGTAACACCGAAGAGATATTCGAAGACCGTGGAACGTAAGCCAACTCCTTTTAGACCTAAGGCTACTGTTCCAAATAACGAAGAAGAAGAAGATTGTGAAGAGGGTGCACACTCAATAACAATAGAAGTTTCTAAAATGGAGCCTAAAGAAATTGTATTGCGTAGCATTCGAAAACGTTCTTTGTCCGTGTGCATTGGTAATACTGAAGCAGAAAATAGGCGCAAAAATGTTACATTTTATAGTCCTGCTAATCAAACGACTATATTGGAAGACTTGGACACACGCATTGTGCAAAGTGTGAAGAAAAATTACGGCGCAAAAACGGGTGGCAACGTAACGTCATGTAAGCAGTTTATTGGTTAAATGGGCATTCCAAGTTACGTTTTTCATACTTATTTATCATTGCAGTTGTAACTCAGCGTCGCAAACGGTCTATGTCCTTTGATGAGGCTTTGATAAATAAATCAAAACCTAAAAGTGAGTTTTTTGATAATATACTGTTACTCACAAAATTAAAAATGATTATTATTATTATATGATTAAAAAAAAGGGCGGTAATTAATGAGTAAAATAATTTAATTTATCACTTAATCATTATTTAACTACATTTATTTGATTCGCTTAAAAATGATTATTATTCAGTTTTATATTTTCGAACAAAGGAAATAATTCTTATTTTATTGTTATTTTTCCGATCACAAATAAGTATTTTTTTATTTTAATTTTTTCGCTCATAGACAATTATTATTGGGTTTTATTTTTCCATTTAAAAATTATAATTATAAAAATTAAAAAGCCATACATACGCAACCAACTGAAATTTTGACGTGAAATATTTGTGACATTGCTTTTAGTAAAATGTTGCTACCTTTGAAAAGGATACATCGGAAATTAAGCTTGTAGAATTTTTCAGTTTTTTGAATGTTCATTATTCGTAAGTGTAAAGATAAAAAACAATAATAATTATTATCTTTGAGCGAAAAAAATAAAAATCATAAGATAATCATTATTGATGATATTTGGTTGATTTTTTTTTGGTCAAAATTTAAAAAGTAATGATTCTTTGCGGCCCTGCTCAAAAATCAAAGCGAAGTTTTAGACATTTGAAATTAGCATATTGCTAAACTAAAATTTAATGGGCTATAAAAATGCATTCCTTTTTTTTTGGAAATTCTTTTAAAAAGTTTGCAATTTTGCTGAAACTTTGCATGCTTTACATGGAAAAAAATTGTCAAAAATCAAAGCGAAATTTTAGTCATTTGAATTAAGCACATTATTATACTAAAATTCAATTGGCTATAAAACTTCATTCTTGAATTTTTTTTTAGAAATTCTCTTAAAAAGTTGCAATTTTCCTGAAACTTTGGATGTATGAAAAAATCTCGAAAACACTTTATATGGAAAAAATGTGTTGCATACTTGATTTTTTTTTTTAGAAATTCCTATTGAAAAGTTTGCAATTTTGGTGAAACTGCATATTTTTCTTAATTTTCGTATACTGTTTCATTCTTGGACTTAAACTGGGTTTGATAAAATATAAAATATGGCTTATTTTAGTACAAAATTAACAACAAATGTTTAGTATGTAAAACATTGCAAATATTAACAAAATGAAAACCGTACAATCATTTTTGCGAGTAACAGTACATTAGATTTTAACTTATACTATTTTAAACAGGCCAAACACCAAGCAAAGTACACATGACACCACAGAAAGCCAAGGCACCCCGTACAAAGTTGCCAAACTTTGCAGCAATACATCAAAAACATTTTGAGAAGATGGAAAATCTTGTGGATCATGTAAATCGCAAGGCAGAGCGAGCTAAAATACTCATCAACTCTGCTACTAAACAACGCACTGGTAAGTTAATTGTCATTTGAAAAATAAACCACACTCATTAGCTTATTTCCTTAGCTTCTGCACAAAAGGAGGCAAAAACTCAACATGGCGTTGGTACTCCATCCGCCGTAGCAGAAAAACCCAAAGCTGTAAAGCGAATTGACTTACCGGATTCGTCCAACTCAACATTTACCCAAACAAGTAATACATCGCTGTATAAGGCAGTTGAGACAACACGCAAAGATTTGAATGATTCAAAACTTCCTATTCCACGTGTTGGTGTTTGCAAGCCGATGCTAGGTATGCAAACGGTCCAAAAAGAAAATCGTCAAGTAAATTTACCAGATCCACGGTTAGGTATAATTAAGCCACATACAACCACCAAAGCCAGCAGCAAAAATAAGCAATTGACGCCGGCAAAGAACGCGTTCAAACCGACACAAACACGTCAAGCACCCAAGCCAGCTTTCAATCTATCTACGGCACTAGAATCACATTTTAACTATACAAAGTTGGATGTCGCAACTGCATCAGTTGCGAAAACCCATACCAAGGCCACAAGCGCACCACCAGCAGCCATGTCGATTGATGAAAAAATAGCTAAACGGCGCCAACGTCACATGGATATGTTCAAGGCCCGTGGAGCGAATGCGCGTACTACGCCGGGTACGGCGGAAAAGAACTACGGGCAACTTATACGCGGCGTACGTTCAAATCGTAGATTTGAGCTGCAAATGGCGCATCGTAAGAATATGGAACATTAAATCGTTTACAAATGCATTCTATTTTTAACATTTACCTCTAGTTGTATGTTCTTTAGTTTACAGCTTTTCAGGCTTTATTAACCAAGTTTTGTATGAGTTTATTAATGTTTGACCTGGATGCGGTCAACAAGAATTACTTTAATCTTGAATATTCAATACATTAAATTTTAATTATTTAATTTCTTTAAAAATTGTTATTTTTTCTCGAGTGAAACTACTTGCATTAGATCTTCACAATTGGATAGGAAAGAGTTCAGCCAGAGACCAACACTGTCGAGCTTTTCGTTTTGCCCAAAAATTCTTTCTAATTTGTTGTCACAGTGAAAATGCTTCTTCACTGCTCCCAATTAAGCGCTAGTCACGTCCAATTTAGCCATATGTAAGCGAGTATAAAATCTCGAACCTAATTTTACTTACCACTGCTACTGTTTTTGTCATTTCTATGTTTGTTTTCCTGATCTAATTTTATTTCAGAGTTGACAAAGTACATACCATGCANCGGGCAACTTATACGCGGCGTACGTTCAAATCGTAGATTTGAGCTGCAAATGGCGCATCGTAAGAATATGGAACATTAAATCGTTTACAAATGCATTCTATTTTTAACATTTACCTCTAGTTGTATGTTCTTTAGTTTACAGCTTTTCAGGCTTTATTAACCAAGTTTTGTATGAGTTTATTAATGTTTGACCTGGATGCGGTCAACAAGAATCACTTTAATCTTGAATATTCAATACATTAAATTTTAATTATTTAATTTCTTTAAAAATTGTTATTTTTTCTCGAGTGAAACTACTTGCATTAGATCTTCACAATTGGATAGGAAAGAGTTCAGCCAGAGACCAACACTGTCGAGCTTTTCGTTTTGCCCAAAAATTCTTTCTAATTTGTTGTCACAGTGAAAATGCTTCTTCACTGCTCCCAATTAAGCGCTAGTCACGTCCAATTTAGCCATATGTAAGCGAGTATAAAATCTCAAACCTAATTTTACTTACCACTGCTACTGCTTTTGTCATTTCTATGTTTGTTTTCCTGATCTAATTTTATTTCAGAGTTGACAAAGTACATACCATACAAACATACCATACAAATATGAATGGTTTCCGGAATGTTGCGGCGAGCGAAATTCTGCTTTTCTTAAATGTTTCCCTTTTTGTTTGTGTTTCGGTTTGTTTACTGTGTGCCTCTCGTTCGGAAACGTGGCCAGTTCTATGAAATTGCGTTGTTTCACATCGTTAAGGTACTGCAAAAGATGGCGCGTAGGATAGAGGCAAAAAGGGATAACTTTTTTTTGTTTTTATTCTTCATCGGACGTGTTCAACTTAATGTTGGCTGGTCGCTTACGGCTGTATAACTAGTTGAGGTAAAAGCTTTAGCAGGCGGCAGCGTTGATCCGGATTAACTCGGACTTAATCCAGATCAACTGCAGTTAATTCTGTTTATGCTTTAACCATCTGAATGAGGGTATTTCATGCTTTTTAAAGTGTTTGAATAGTTACATACTTACGCATGTATAGATTTATTAATTTCATCCGAATCAAAGTAGATTTCGAGCTATTTTAAAACTTAATTACACGAAGCGAAATTAATACACCCGACTGAATTGCTTACTCTCTTATTTCGCTCTTTTTCAGGTTTACCTACCCGCTCACCACTATCTAATCTCCCACCCACTTATCCGCACATGCGCACAAGGTTACTCTTGCTTTTGCAGCCTACACACTCGGCACGTGACTTTTGTTTACTTTGAGCACATACCGATAGTGGCAAGTAGCTAAATAAAGGAATCGCGCAAATTTGTGTGTCAAAATGATTTCTCTGTAGTAAAATTAAAACTCTTTCGGCACACCGGCTGCGGTTATAGCAACAGAGACATTGTCGTCAACATCTTCATCACATGTGTCAAGCGTGGCGAAATTCTGTGCTGAATTTTGCGTTGCTTGGTAACCTACTTTTACCAGCAGTGCACCGCATATATTCGACTACTCAAGGATGCACAATGCTTGCATTCAAGTTTTCACGCATACAGAGAAACGTTGCTAACTGATGTTGACGCTTTGTGGCCTTTGGTGACGGTGCGCTTTGGCGTTCGCAAATATATGCATGTATTTCGCAAAAAGTACTTGCGGGTGGGGGCGTGTAACCGTTTTATGATGAATATTTTTTTTCTTTATTGCCCAGATGTAATTCCTAACTAGTAAGCATATGTATGTATGTATGTATGTAAATGTTAATGCGTTCACTCGCAGGTGTACTATGTATGTATGTAGTATAGTAATTGTGCAATTGTAATTTGCGTTCGTTCTCCTTGCAACGCACATTTACATTCGGGCAGTGTTGTTGACGGAAGTATCTGAGTGCATAATCACGGCTCTCGTTTGCTCGCTCATTCGTTTAAATGGAATAGCTGGTGCTATGTATATTGAGTTTTGCTACAGGACTGAGACATAATGCGGTCTTTTCGTTGCCGCACCAACAGCGCAATGCAGCAGCAGCCATGCGACCTTGGGCTAATAACAGCTGCTATGCACATCCGTGCTACGCATGTGGCCATTCATATTGTCGTTTAAGCTACAAAAGCGCGTATCGTCACTGTGCAAAACAGAGTAACTGACATTTGCTACCAAAAATTGGATTTGCTCACACAAGCTCATCGCTCAATCCTTATCCATTCGTCCTGAAATATACTGACCCGAAATGCGATTGCTTTGTAAAAAAAGAGAACCATTCGAAATGTGAGTGTTTTTACTCTCTAGAAAATAATTACATACGCGGTTTTGTACTTTAAACGACGATATGCACATACAGGGGCGAACTCAGGTAGGGGTTTTGGGATGTCAAAGAAGTACACTTCCAAACTTGAGGGGAAGGCAGATGGTGGGGGGAGCTCCTTGATAAGAAATCCATTTTCAGGTAAATGTGTTTTTAGTATAAAATAAGCCAGGAGCATTTTGTATTTTGGAAGTATTTTACAGAAAAAGTTTACTAAGTACATATAACTTTGTTTATACATGCAGTTAAAGAAACTTCATGAAAAGGCCACATTTTTGTAATTAAAAAAACGGTGACACTTTTACCAGAAATTTTTTTTTTCAAGGAGATCACCCCCGCACGTATCTTCTCCTTGAGTTTGGCAGGGGTTTTCTTGGACACCCTGTATATACTACACCAAAGCTTTCGAAAGGGTAAATATAATTGGACTCCAATTGCTCCTTTCAACATTTTGCATTTTCAATATCATTTAGAGTTTCAACGTGAACGCGGTGTTACTGATACAACTAATTTACCTATTAACAATTAAGGCGCTCCGACGCTGAGGACCTTGCTGCGTCTAATTTTAGAGTGAGTCACCAAGTTCCACAGTGCCCAGTATATGTATAATGATGTGATAGATAGAAATCCTATTGGAGTTTTACTACCATACAAAATGGTCCCTTCTCCAAGTTTTAAAAAAATTTTACCACCGCTGTTTTCAAGATGTACATATTTGCCACATGCAAATACATATCGTGTAAAAACACCTTTACAGGTATTTTTAGTCAATGTACATACGGAGCATAGTCCAACAATATTCCTAGCCCGATTCGTGCACATAGGCGCAACTTCATGTGACACTTGCTTCCAGTGAACGCTCCTTCTTAAGAATAAATAAATCATAATTACGAAGAAAAAATGGCGAACAAATATTAAATGGTTTAGCTACAATTCTTTCTTTTAAAGACGAAGCAGTAGAAAATGTGATTTACAATTTTTTTCTGTATACATACAGTGACGAACAAATTGGCACTGTGAATTTTTCGCAATATATGTAAAGATTTTTATTCTAATTTATTTTCGATAATTTGTTATAAAAATATAGTTCATTCTAAATACACCAAAAGGTACACAAATAAAATCTCTAAACTTTGTGGAAAACTCCGCAAATTTCAATAAATTTGCATAATAATTTGCAACTTTGTATTCAGATTTTCTAGAAAATTTTTTAGTATGCAGTTTTATAGCCTATTAAATTTTAGTATGACAAAGTGCAAGTTTGAAGTTGCTTGAAAATCGCGTTGATTTTAGGCAATTTTTTCACGCAGGTTCTTCCACACAAAGTATGTTCGACAAATATTTTTTGTATGGAGAAAATGAGCAAAACCTTCCACTAAAAAAAATCGCTATTCTTTCTAAAAAACTGAAATCAAAAATGCAAATTAGTATGCAAGTTTATTAAATTTTCCTGAATTTTGCACAAAGAGATTTTACTTTTACGTTTTTTGGTGTAGAATGAACTATATTTTTATAAAAAAAAAATTATCAAAAATAAATTAGAATAAAAACCTATGCATATATTGCGAAAAATTCACTGTGCCAATACTTTTGTTCGCCACTGTATGTTAGCACTCGAATTTAAAAAATTTAAATATGTGACCTGGTCTACGAAAAGGGAGCTTACGTGCGAAAACTAGTTTTCTGTGAAAAAGCTGTTAAAAGTAAGCAACTCGTTTCGTCAGTTTCTCATTATCTCGTTAATTGTTCTCCGCGCCGGACGTCCAGTAAGTGTTGTTGTTGGTCCAGTAAGTGTTGTTGTTGGTCGGAATATTATTATAGTTCATCGTGTAAGTTGCTAGTGTGGAACATTTAAAAAAGTAACACTGAAGAAGTGACGTTTACTGTTTCTGTTGATTATCGTCTTCGCATTTCGCATGAAATGAAACATGAGTGTTGATGAGGAGTTCAGTGAAAAATACATAAACTACTTAGCATTATTATTTTTGGCCCATAATACGTTTTTCTAGTGTATAATCATGTCTTTATAGCTTATAATTCAATGTATTTTGTTCATTACCAATAAATTATATTTTGTCGTATTTTTACTCTTCTTTCTCTACATTTTTAGTACACTTGTAAGCAAGTTAGGATTTTCTGCTTTTCACCACGTGAAAAAGCATCTCATCTTCCATCCGAATCAACCAAAAAGTGAAAATTGATTTTTTGACACCTAAGCCCCCTTTCCGTAGACCAGGTCACATATAGGCATATTTGGTGGACCTGATTTAATGAAAGAAAGAAATTTTTTATTTTACTACTTTAGCTCATTTCACCTTAGTACCCTTGCATTTTTTGTTCCTCATGTAATCTGTTTGCTAAAAAGCTTAAAGTACAATGATGGTCGGTTAATCGACTGGAGACCGCATTGTGGCCAGCAGCTTGTGGCCATTCCCGGAAGAGAAACTAATTTGCATTTGGTTCGATTACGATTTTGCGAATGTATGGGAGTGGATTTTGTAGTTTTAGCACTAGTGACTAGAGGTTGGAGTTGTTTAGGTACATACCTGATTGTTGTGTATGTATGTTTGTGTGTATCATAGGTAGATGTGGGTGAAGCCATAACTAAAAGTGTACATATTATGCTGCTTATGTACTCGACCCAAATTAGACGTTCGTCAGGAAATGCGAAAAATTATTTCGTAGCACATGCTAATCATCAGGGTAAGGGAGACATTACCTTAAGTTTTTTCAACAAATTATAAAAAAAAAATTTACTCAAGATTTTGCTGAAAGGTAAATAAAAACTGTGTGTACGTTTTTACTGCTTGATTTCAAAAATGTCAAATTTAGAGTTGTGTCACTTTTGAAGATCGTGTACGATATTTCTGTCAGTTCAGATATTGGTGTAGAAGTTGAAAGGCTAAAAATTCACTTAATGAAAGCAGTTTCCACTAAAGAGTTGTGACTAAAATAAATATTTTGATGAGGAGTTTGATATATGTACACTAGGGTGGTCCAAAAATAGTAAAGTCGGAACTGTAATGCTCTCACCCCCTAGGATTGTTCTATATTGAAAAAAAGGAAACCCATATTTTTTATTTTGAAAACAAAAAATAATTAGAGGTCGCTCAAAGCGCTCAAAGTTTTCCATGTATTTTTATATGGGAAAAATTTAATTTTTTTTAGAAATGGCAATATTTTTCGATCGAAAAACTCTGGTTCTCTTCAGGAGACTTTCAATAATAATACCCAATTGTTTATTTAACCAGCTTTTTATACTAACGATTATTTATTGGCCGCCCCATAGTATTTTGCGTGAAATAGTTCTCTCGGAATTTCCCAAAGTCTGCTCATTTTTGTCAGACGGGCTTTATGAGAGATTTGTAGATGAGACGCGTTAAAAGTTTCCATTTTAAGGATCTAACCTTGTGTTGGAATTGCAAACTGTCCCAATCGTTGTTCGTCCGTGGAGCAACAACTCGTAGCAGAATTTCTTGCCACGTTTAGGTGAAAAGCATGAAAAGGTTGGAGCTACCTTAATATTTGTTCGAGAAATATGTAGGTTATACAAGGAATGGCTTGTGGCACATTGCAACTCGAGCCAAACGGCTTCCTTTACCACCCAGTGAGCTTTTACGGCGCTATGGAGTCCACCTGTTCAACTTAACTCCCGACCCGTTCCCCTTGTGCTTGAGCTAAGTGGCATTATCCCTAGACTGGGATGGATTCGTGCCAGCTACCAGCTTACCCAGTGGCTTTGCCGATAGCATGGCACTAGACCAGTTCGGTATCCTTCCCATTCTATTGGCACCACGCACAAGCGCAGGCCCGATAAAAAGCATAACGTGGCGATAAACTTCTTCAGATGGTCATTATAGCAGCAGCTCATCCCATCCGAACGCTTGACTGATATCCCATCCAATTACTCCAATGAAGATTCTGACTAGCGAATGAGCATAACTATCGTTGTAAGGTCGATCGTTCGAATCCATGCATTCTGGATCCCAATTTGAAAATTGGCAACTGGTAAACCAGTATCAGCGGAAGAAAAGGTAAGAGGAGCGCAATGACTTCTCTCCGAACCGAAGAATGCGTGAGCTATTTTAGACGGTAGTTCGACTTAACAGTAGCGGAACAGAAGGCTGCACAGCCTGCGAGAACCTAGTGCGCTTCCACACCTTACCCGGACGTACCCAGCGTGTGTGCCGCATGTGAAGGTTCCCCGCACGAAACTAACCACCTTTTAAACCCATTTTACTATGTACATACATATGTACTCCTTTCGGTTTGGTTCGACGCCGTCGAAACAACAAGAAAACAATTAGTAAAAGTGAATAATATATCGATAACCATATTGATGATGCTGATAATAATTTCGTTAATAATA
>NW_016163500.1:6621-17609 GCF_001687245.7 Rhagoletis zephyria | reverse complement strand
GTCAAACCTTCAAACACCCCCATACACAGCACAAATGGCTTGAAGCAAAGGGAAATTTCGCTTGGTTTGTCAAACCGCTTGTGTGGTGTATTTCGCTCTTTACTTTGCTGTGAGTCAAGGGCAACATGGCGTATGTGGAACCTTCAACTACGAGCTATCCACCCCCATTAGGGCATTAAATACATTAATGGGGGTTAAGCTACAGCGATTGTCACAAGCCAATGTCATTGTAGGCAAATAAATAAAATGAACCGCTGAAAAAGAGTGTATATGTACATTTGCGTGACTGGCTCAATAGATACATACATACACTGTAAGTAGCAGTGATGGTAGTGACACACATTTGCATATTTTTTTCGGACACATCTGCTCGTTGTTGTATGTCAAAACGTATAAATCACTTTAATAATAAATTTTGAGCGCTTAGCTGGTTGACAAATCTATGTACTGTGTATCTTTGTATATATATACATTAGACAGTACCACTTATAACCAAACTAAAAAAAAGCAATAAATTTAAGTTAATTTTTAACTTTTATTATTTAAAGCAAAATTATTCCCGGGACTTTTAGAAAAGATTATTTTCGTATATGTATCGCAAAATAGAGCCAGAACAATTTCGAAAATCATTAAAATCTTGAAGTAGTACCGAAAATTTCGAAAAAGCTCAAAAAATACCGAAATAGTTCCAAAATTTCCGAGAATACCAAAATGTTCCTTATAATCCCGAAACATTCCAAATCCAGAAAGTCAATTCTCGTTCCGCGTTATTGTGAAGTGATAAAAATAACATTTTCACACCGCACCTATTTCGGTGTGAATTTTTTACTTTTTACTTTACGATAACGCAGAACGGAAATTGATCCCCAGAAATAGTTCCGAGAATCCCGAATTAGTGTCGAAAATTCCGAAGCTATTCGAAAATCCCAAAATAGTTCCAATTATTCCGAAATATTCCCTAGAATCCCGAAACAGCCCAAAAAATAAGAAGTAGTTCAGAAGTACTTCCGAAAATACTTAAAATCTCTAAGCATTCCCGAGAATGCGAAATAGTCCCAAGAAGACGAAAATCCTGAAATAATCCAAAAGTTTCCGACATAGTCTCGAAAATGCTGAAGCAGTCCCGAAAATCACTAAAACCCTAAAATAGACCCGGAAATCCCGAAGTAGTCCTGAAAATGCTTAAAAGTTACAAAAAATATGGCACGAAGTATCACGAACAGTCCAAAAAAAATATTCGAAGTACTCAAATAATCACTAGAAGTAAAACATGAAGAATCCCGAAAATAGTCTCGATAAAACATTTAGAAACAAGGGTCCGCACTCCAGCGCACTCCAGCGTTCAATGCAGTTCCTGGCCTTTCCGTGCGGTCTGTTATAGTTTTCCGCCGATTGAGATAGATTGTTACCCTGAATTGGCATCATTAAGAAAGGAAGCTGCGGGTATCCACTGTCACCTGTATATAAAACACATGGAACCTTAGTACAAGTTAGGTAGAGTTGCAAGCGATCCGTGTGCCAAATTTCATGTAAATCCGTCCAAAAAAATAAAATATAACATCTGCACTATTAGCTCTTAATTTGACATCTAATTTTTGAAATTGGAAAGAACTGCGTAATTAGTTAGATATGACTTTTGAATATGAATAGGTGGCAAGCTTCATAAAAAGTGTTTTCAAACTAAAATCTCATAACTTGTGCGTATTTTCATTAAATTTTACTTGTTCAAAAATTTTTCAAACTAAAACGTTCTTAAACCTCTTGTGCGTTACGCTCATATTGTGATACATATTTCAATTACCCAATCGCCTCAATTCCAGTTGAATTGGTTTTTTTGGGCATGCGGCAACCCTCCTAAATATAGTTCACAAATAAAGCTTTTCATATTGATTTCAATTAATATCTATCTTGTAAGAATTCATTTAACTTATAAAATAATTTGAATTAATCATTTTTAAGAGAGGCCACCTTCTTGAAACACTTAAATTTAAATAAATTCGACTTTTAAAACAGTTGGAAACCCTCTTAAAAATATTTTCAAACTTATACTTTCTTAAATATCTTTCGTACGACATCCAAATATTATGTATCTTAACTATTTAATTGCCTTAATTAAAATTGAATTTGTATTTTAAAACAAGTGGCAACCCTCTTACATGCAGTTAAAAAAAAGAAGCATTTTAAACTGCATTTCAATTGACTGTAATAATTGCTCTACGTTTTGTGTTATGTTGTTAAATAATTTGAATTTAATTTTTTAACAAGTGGCAACTCTTTTCGAAAAAATAAAACCTTACTGCACATTAATTTTGAAATTCTGTCGAACGGTGCAGATCATTTATTACTTATGTATATGAGTATTTTTCTGCATAATAATGAACAGCTGTTTCAATTTAATCTTAATCTCAGTCTCGATCTTAATCTTAATCTTAATCTGAATCGTGATCAACCGCCCCGTCAGCCCCTACTTTCTGTTGCCTTTTCGTTACATCAATGTTTGCATTTACTCATAACCGAACCCAAAAAATGTTCTCTTTAAAAAACCATTTTTCATGCAATCCGAAAATTCTCTTAAATTGGGAGACCCTTAAATATCCTGTGGATAAATAAGAGCACCTCAATTGAATGGTAGGCAGTGATCTTTCCACGTAAATCGCTGTCGAAATAAATTAAGTTGTGGGCTATAAGCATGAAGCAACGCAGAGATCTTGTTGCCTTATAGCTACGGTGACCATATTAACCATCGTAAAATAAAGGACATTGTTTTCAAAAAGATTTTGGAATACAACTTGTATGATAAAATTACCTTACCCATATCGTAATTTAAATCAAATATTTATCAGTTGATTATATTATATAATTGTACAAGTTCCCCAGCTGTAGCGAAAAATGAAGCCAAATCCTTTTCAAGGACTTCTCAATCCCTTGCTACCAAAATACGTTTATCATAATTCATACTGCGAGACGAAGCCAGCACACAGTGGTTCAAAGTTTAATTTTTAAACGACTTTTTACTGAAAAGCAAAAAAAAAAAATTTATTTTGTTGAAAATTTTTTTATAACATTTCAAATTTTTTTTGTGTATTTTTTTTTTCATTTGGGCGAACCATACAATAGTTTTGAACTTTCGGTTATGTAATATTTATTACCTGGAACAGGAGAATACATTTTGTTCAAAACTGCTACTTTTTCTGCATTTTGCAGAAACAAATTTTATATAATCAAATAAAAATTCAGAAATCAGGCTCAACTGGTCCATTGCAAATATTGTAAGCTTTCTCATAAAAAAATTATAATTAATCAAATGAAGTGAAAAATGAAGCCTCCAGTGAATTACGAACACTAAATGCTGGTTTTGAACCACTGTTTACTGTTCTCTTTCAGTGGAACTGGAAACTCAACGTACAAAACGATCCTGGGCACAACTTTCCCTGTGCTTTGTAGATTGTACAAAGATAACCGATTAAATAGAAACCCTTAAGTCGGGTGCGAAGCAAACTGGCGAAGATTTTCATTATATTTTATAAGGGATTTTTATTTTTCATATTCTGCGTTTAAAAATTTACCTCTAAAAAATACAGAGCCGATCTTAAGGGCAGTTTAAGAAACAAAGGACAAAAGATGTCCTTTATTTTGAAAAAAAATTATAAAGGACAGGGGGTTAAAATAAAGGAATGTCCTTTAAAATAAAGGACGGATGGTCACCGTACTTATAGCTAAATATATGTATGTATGCTGCCAGGCAACCGAAAATCTCTGCCAAATAGCAGCAAAACTGAATAAATGTTTGTCGTGTGACATTGTCTACCACAATGCGAAAAAGCGTTGACAGCCGCAGCGTTGAATGACATTAGCAAATAACAAACGTTTGCACCCACACACACACACACAAAGCTAACTATCTGCCCACTCGGCAAAATGAGCGCATGTAAATAAACGCTTTCAGTAAAAGGCCCTCTCAATAAGACTTTCGAAGGCATAGTATGAGAAGGTGTGTTTCCATGGTAGCGGAAGTAAAAAAAATAAAAACAAAATCGAAGTAAACGTGTCGGTGCGTTTCTGGTAAATTTTCCCCTTTTAAGGGAGCTGAAACTCTGGCCATTTCATATTTCATGCAAAATGACAAAGAGTAAAAAATCCAGCGGAAATGCTCCTAGAAGGCCGTTTTTTTCTAAGTTTTTCCGACTGGGTATCTACATAAGTATCAGCGAGCTAAGTTTATTACGCGTAGGCACGGCAGCTGTCGGTGCTTTTGGACACAAATTTCGTATTAATTCCTATAAAAATCATTTCTCTACGAAACGGTGTGCAATTTCAAACCGCAGTGAAACATTTTCCGCATATTTTTTCCAGCAGCTGGCCAATTGAGCTCACAACCAGAAATCTGCGCGGGAAATGACTAAAATTGAATTATCACTGCGGTGAAGTGGCTCTGCATGAGCACGTGGCGTTGGTAGCGGTGCTGAGGCGTGGTTTGGTGGAGCGCATTTGAATACAGCTGCTATTTGTTGAACTATATATTTACTTTGTATATTTTACGGAGTGTTGTACTTGTTTGCATATATGCACTTAAACGCATGAGCACGTTGATTTATTTATAAATTGCAAGCAATTTCAACAGATATGATTGTGACAGAGAGATTGATATTCCGGCTATTTTTAACTGACATATTCAGTTAGTGTTTATGTAGACTTGCAGCGCTTTGCATTGAGTGGCCACGAGCCGGGAAAATAGAAAGTTTAGGCGATTGTTTGTTTGCATTTGCCCATTTTAAATTGTTGCAATTGAAATGTTATGTTGGCACTATTTGCATATGAAAATATTTTGATAGATGGTATTGCAAATTAATTCCATCATACGTGTACTACATATATTGTATGTTAAATGTACATATGTATCTATAGCTCTGATCCAATACTTTTCATGTAAAATCCTCTAAAAATGTCAAAAAGCAAAATTGCTCTTTGAAGTGAGAGTAAAAAGTGCGTAACAAAAAAAAGTATGGGAACAAAAAAAGCATTTTTCCTGTAAAAACGTCAACCAGTGATCGCCTGACACTTTTGAAGACTTTACCAGAAGAAAAAGTTCGGGTAAAATCTTGCAACTTCATTCTCTACACAACTCTCCAAAAATCGCTCTCATTTACATTCCAGTTTGGAGGAATTTGGTGTACGGGATCATTATTTCTGTAACTTCCTGCAAGTTCGTGTAAAAACCTGTAAGTTCATGGAGTACTGTACCAGAGCTTAGGTATGCATCCTATGTTTGGATATCACATCATTTGAACTTCAGTAAGCTAGTACATGTATACTAGCTTTTGCCGGCGTTGATTTCGGTTTAACTTTATGGCTTCAAATGTAATAAAAGAAAAAAGAATATAAATTATATACCCGGAAAAAATTAATTTTCTTTAAAAAGAAGGGGTTTATAGTCTCGAGGTTTCAGAGTTAAATGTGTCGAATTTCAACTTAATTGGCTATTTCAGTATAAAAAACCCACTTGCATAATTTTCTTTAAATATTTTTATACGGTGGCATTCTTATAAAAAATGTGCCTGAAAAAAACAATGCGCTTTGTTTCATATCAATATCTCATTAGTACATATATTTCATTTATCCTTCCTGTAAGATATTCCATTTTGCAAATATTTACTTGAGTTTGATTTTTCTAACAAGTGACACCCTCTTCAAAACCCTTTTTGTAATAAAGCCTTTTCAAACATGTTCCGTTTGACAACCCTATTGTACATATATCATTAAAATAACTAATTCGACTTTTAAACAGGTGCTTAACACATTTTTAAATATTTTCTGAATCAAGCCTTCTTAAACATACATATTTGATTTATTGTCCAAATTTAATTTTTTTTAACAGGTGGTAACCTCATGTTTTTGTAACAAAGCTTTCCTATACCTTTTTCTATTGACATCCATGTTGTAATACTTTATTTAACTTCTGAAAAAAATGGGATTCGACTTTTAAACAGGTAGCAAACTTCTTCATACAAATAATCAATAATAATGTCAGCCTTGAAATCCAATGGAGAATCATTCTTGCCAACAAGTGCTACTTTGGACTCAGTAGGCAATTGAGAAGTAAAGTCCTCATAGGGCATTCATCACGCCTGGTGTATGGCGCGGAGGCATTGACAATGAAAACATCTGTTGAAGCCTCTTTTGGAGATTTTGAGAGAAAGATTCTGCGAAAGATTTGCGGACCTTTACGCGTCGGCGATGGCGAATACCGCAGGCGATTTAACGGTGAGCTGTATGAGCTTTACAACGATATAGACATAGTGCAGCGAATTAAAATTCAGCGGCTTCGCTGGCTTGGCCATGTCATTCGAATGGACAGAAACATTCCTGCTCTGAGAGAATTCAACCCGAGCCGCGGTGCTGATAACAAAGGAAGGGGAAGGCCCCCAGAGCAGGTGGAGAAGGACTTGGTTTCACTTGGCATTTGCAAGCGGCATCAGTTGGCACAGATGAGTCATTTGGCGTGCTGTTTTGGACTCGGCCAAAATCGCTTAGGCGGTTACAGCGTCAATAAAGAAGAAGAAGAAGTAAATCTAAACGAATGCAAAATAAATATTGGTGCCATCGTCCTACATATTTATTAATTAAATATACATAAACCCTGACCAGTAAAAACTGTGTTTTTATTAAAAAAGAGAATTACTTCTTTGGTTAATTTAAACTGCATCTGGGCCTCCAACAATTCCAAATTAAGTTAGCGTTGTAGAATTGTAAAACTCTTCAAGAACCTCTGGTGCCAATTCAGCAAGTGCCTATAATAATGAGTGCAATAAATACATTAACAGATATACATAGATAAGTGATAACTATCTAAGGCAATATAAACTTACCAATACAGCAGACTGTAAAAGAGGAAATAAAAGTTTGTAAATATAAAATGTCTTTAATACTCGCTGGGTTTCTAATACACAGAGGACGAGTAAAGCATTTGCAGCTGTTTACTTTTGTTGCAATAACTTTTTGTTTTCGAAAAGGCCAAGCAATTTTAAAAATTCCAAAAGGAATTTGGATCACAAATAAAGCGCTCGAGAAAATTGATAAGCAAAATATGTAAAATCAAACACTTTTCCAATACGCTTAATTTAGATAATTGTTTGCATTTTCATTCATTTTTTTACTACCACTTTAATTTAACAGGAACAAACTTAAAAATTACACACCGAACTTGTTGCGTATAGAAGCCGCAGGCTTAATTTTGTACCACTTTTGTATATAAGAAGCTCGCTCATTTGTTTTTAAAGTTAGATAAAAATTTCGCAGTTTTAAAAAATTCAAACTAAATAGGTCTCTGTATAAAAAAAGTATTCTTGACACTTCCACTTACCAGAGTCGGTGAGTCATCTGCATTCGCCGGAAGTAGACATAAAAATAGCGTCAACAACAAGAAAACTAAGTGGTGATTCTTCATTATGCAGATTTTGTGTACAGTTTATACCAAATTTTAAAATTTACTGATTTTGGCTCGCAAAACTTGAGATATTTATATCGTTCGCAACAAAAACCAATTGAAAAACGTTGCAGTTGAAATAACAATAATTTGCATTTCGTTTAGCTTTTAAAGGAATTTCATTATAACTTTGCACGAAGCAATGAATATGCAAATATTGATAACATAAAATAACGTATTTAACGTTAGAAATAGTTTATGCATTTTTTTATTTTTATTAAGAGAGACAGCTAAAGTTTAATAGCCACAGCCGCTAGTATGGAAAGTGGAGTTTAGAGAATGTAAAGTATCTAGCGACCTATGAATGAAAGAATATATATTTTTGCTATTACCAATCAAAATTCTGAAAAGCGGATTTTCGGCGCACGCTACTGTTTACTTAAGCTCACAATTTTTACAATAAGCCGCCCGTACCACGTCATTGTCCAATGTTTTCTTCCTAGTAAAATATTACTCAATGTGCATATCGACGGTACTCAACTTAACTAAAAGATTTCCCTATGTCAATGGCAGTTACTGAAAATAGCATTGTATTAACTATAAAAATTCCGTAATGTGAGAGGCAAACATGGTTTCAGTCTGATTTCACAAATTACACTGGTTTACAGTAAAAATGCTCACTGGATGCCAATATCCAACTCCTACGTAGAACTGCTCGCTGATTCCGAAAATTAGATAATATTTTTTTCCATGGATAAGTTTTCAAGATATTTGCAATTCAGCAAAAGAAGTGATTCCACTTAATAACGCAGTCATTGAACAATTATAATACGAAATATGGCAACTGAAAGCTAACAACATTCTTCAAAAACCATATATATGTACGTTTCTAAAAAATAATTTATCATTCCAGATTTTTAATTTTTTTTATAAAACAAATTCAAAAATTCAAAAACTAACAGGGGAAAAATATAAAAAATAATAGACTCTGCGTACAAGCTACCACTGATGAAAATCGCTATATAAATAAAAGAGTTACTAGTGGTAAAATGAAAATGCGCAAGGATTTTTTTTTTGTAAGAAATATGAGCAGGAAAGAATGATTTTCGCTTTGAGCTATAATAAGAGAAAAGCGCGGTGTAATCCTAAATGCAAAAATATAAAACGCACTAGAAGAGGAGGTCCAACAAGCGCAACTGTTTCAAAACAGTTCACTTCCTCCTCCAGTGAATTTTCTTCTGGTTATGAATAACTAATTAACTACGAGATGCTGCTTGCTAGTGCCGTCCTTTCAAAGTATATTACATCAATTTACATATTTAAAACTGACTTTCACATCCCTCATTCAGAAATAAACATAAGTTTCCATTATGTACGTTCATACATATACTTTAAAATATTCGATATCACGCTTTTAAATCGTTGTTGCAAATATTAGAGTCGTTTGTTATTTTGCATAAGCATTTATTTACCACAAGTCAAGCAGTGCACACATGATTATATACAAGTAGAAGCACGAAAGCACATACCTACTTATGTACACATTTTCTTGTGTTCGAAATTGCATTTTAAGTGCACACTTCAATATGCATAGTGTATAAATAAATAAGCGGGAAAAATGAATGCAAGTGTGCGGCGTGCCGTCAACACCCACAACCGACTACCCGAATCCAATAGAACGTATGTACATACACATATGTATGTTCATATGTACATTAGACTTCGTCACCCTTAATAGGAAGAAACATGGAAAATAAATTTTTTGATAAATTTCTGGTAGTTTCTTACAAATAAAAGGTGGAGATTAGGGATGTTGCGAATGCGGATGCGGATGTCAAATACAGTGAAAACTTCAATATACGGACACCGATGGTCACATTTTTTGTCCGCCTATGAGAGATGTCCGCTTATAGGAATTGCGTAAAAAATAAAATTGATACTTAAAAAATTGAAATTGCGGGTTTCTAAATTTAAATAATATTTATTCTTTAATAGACAGAAACAGGGTGAATTAAAAATAAATTCAAATTTATTGCGTTTTCTTTCCTACCGACAACTCTCATTGCCCATTGGCAACGAAAAGGCAACACTTTTTCTAGAAAATAAAATATTTTTGAATATGGGCTATGTTCTTGTGTACATATACATCTGTATGTAGAAGCGCATGAGTCAACATTTGACTGAAAGACAAAACAAAATTGACCGCTTGTTAGAGCTTCGCGTCCGCTTATGGCAGATTTTTTTCATAACTGGACACTTTTGAGTGTCCGCGTCCGTTTATCGGAAAGTCTGTGTATGGGAGAGCATTTTGTGTGAGAAAAAAACAAAAATTGTTCGTTCCCGAGAATGTGTCCGCTTATTAGAGAGTCAGTCTATGCGACCTTTCACTGTATTTTAAGAAATATTTTTTGGTGAGTACCTACATTAGGTGATTTAGGTAAAAAAATGGAATATTTAGTTAATTTTAATATTTTTTTATTTAGTATTTAAATTAAAAAATTGGAACATTGTATTTAAGAAAGAGTAATTTTGCTGCTTTTTCGGGTTACAGCCTGTTTCCTAACGGGTCGTAAATCAAACCTGCGCCATTAAATAACTACTCGCTCGAGGCGACAAACTTGAAAAACTTGAAACTTTACAAAATTGTAAATTCTTTTCGATTGACGCTGCACCAATTGAGAGGACTGATGTATCCTTCTGACTTTCATCTTCACAATCTAGTATCATGGCAATATCGCTATTTAAACCCCGTTATGTTGCAATTTGGAGCACCAATTTTTTTGGTTGTTTCAGAATTTGGAGAACCTGCTACGTCATCAGCGTTTTGCGATTTTAGTTTTTGTAATTCATTTTTAATCTTGTCTTCTGTGACAGGTTTGAAAAATGTGCGCTTATAGCGAGGTTGTGAATAGGAATGAAAATTTTGAAGAAAATTCTGTTTTGAAAGTCGTGGCTGCCAGCAGAATTAGCTTAAAGTCTTATTATTTCGTTAAAAAGGTAACCCGTTTTGTATAATAACTTGAATTATGGAATCACGGACGATAAAGGTCTCAGATTTGCTTAATTCCCGGGTGACCTCTTGGAAAGGTTCACCTGTAATGAACAGCTTGTAATTAGTTTTTTATTAGTTAGCTGAGCATGGCTTTTCCTAGTTTCAGGCAGTCACAATTAATTACTCGCCGCTGTCCGTACCAAAAGCCATCAAATCCGTTTTGTTGTTACATTCCATGCGCTCAATATGTTTTGATATATTTTTTCGCAAAAGCTCCACATTGATTATTGCGAATGCGAATGTTAAAATTTATGCGGAAGTTCCGCGGTTGCGAATGCGTATATTCGCAACAACCCTGGTGGAGATGCATACATAATGAAAAAAATATCTCACCATTTATGCATCGAAATAGAAAAATTTGGCGAAAATTGCATTGAAAATGTCATTATTTTAAACCTATCGGCAGTTTATAAAAACTCGTTTACTTTATGTCAAAAGAGAAAATCTCTCTCGTATCCATTATCTATTATCTATTATCTATTATCTATTATCTATTATCTATTATCTATTATC
>NW_016163500.1:0-5345 GCF_001687245.7 Rhagoletis zephyria | reverse complement strand
CACCTACCATAGGTATCTGTGCATTTCAAATTTCGAGTTCATGTGACTATAATTCCGAAGTTAGAGCTGATTAAAAATTTTCACTATGGGAGGTATCCCTCATCCCCCTACCCCCCTTGGCGAGTTTCAATTTTTTTACCCTATTATAGGTCCAGGAGTCATGGCAATACTTTGGCTAAATTTTATTCGATTCTGTACATCCGTTCAGGCTGCAACCTGGTGCATACATACATACATACTTCCACAAATATATATTAGATTTGCCTTGAAGCGCCATCTTGCGGTTCTTTAAATAAAAAATAGATATCAGAAATGAATTTTTCATATCACAAAACTCCGGAGCACAACTCTTTATTACAAAAAAAAAACATTCCTAACACTTTAGTAAATATTAATCTGATTATGGACTTAGTATGAATTAAAGATATTTTCTTTTAAAATTGCGCAGGCTCGAAATTGATTTTAGAGCTATGGTCTAAAGGGATTTTTTTCTTAGAATTTCATGTAGAATCCGAATCTGATAGGAACGATGTCGAAAAAAAATTGACCCACCCTAGTATGTATATTAGGATATGTATGTGCATTGTACATAGATTCTACTTCGATACTTTCTATCGAGTGCTTATTTGGTAGTGAACTGAAAAATGATTGTTTGTTAGTAAAGCTGACGCTGGGTAAAAAGTGGATTGAATGAACTAGCTTTGGAGTGCTAATAACCTGCCATTGAATAACTCATTGAGAGGGAACAAAAGGGCGTTCGAAGATATTTATAAGAAAAAATATTTATTGGACCAAACAGTAGTGGGAAGGCACTGTGGCCAATGGTAATCATTATTTACCGACTCTGCATGATTAAAAGTCATGTAGAGTCCGCAAAAAACTCCAGAAGCATCAGACTAGGCTGACCATAAATATTTTTTAGTGCCATCAAAATATAACTTAAGAAAATTTGATTGTATGGCAATTGAGGAGTGCATGCGCAAAAAATTGAATACATTTTTCAAAGGACATTTTTGCACATGCAGCAGTCCATGGCGTGCATTTAGATGCTTGCTGTTAGTAGTCGCGCATAAGCAACCACGACCGTGCTTATGCATAGTTCGGATAATTTCGCACAACCATTTGTACCAGTGCAATACAAATGTAACTTAAGAAAATGTGAAACAAAATCTAAATTAAACATATCGCTGAGTTTTTAATAGTTCTGCTAATTTGTGGGTAATGGAATACATACAAAACACATACAAAGTACATACGAAATTACAGTTTGAAGTTTATGCGAAGCTGTGCGAAGTATCCTTAATAACACCATTAGCACGTACGTAGTTGTCGTTGTCGCAAAAGTAAATATAAGCGTTATCGTTACCTTAATCGTAATCGCAATCGTAACTATGATCGTAATGTTATTTGTTATTGGAATAGTAATTGTAATCGTAATAGTTGTGGTATTCGTTATCGCAATTATAATCTTATCCATTATCGTAATAGTAAATGTAATAATAATTGTAGTCATTATTATAATCGTAATCATTATTGTGGTAGGAATTGTTATCGTAATAGTAATAGTAATCATAATTGTAGTCATTATTATAATCGTAATCGTTATACAAAACAAAACTAAAGGGTGCAGCGGGAGGAATAAAGGAAACTGAAGGCCCATGTTAACACAAATCGTACATATTTACATAGTTAAGCTGTTAATCGTTCCTTAATTTATATACATATATGTGCACATCCATCCAAACATATGTACATACATATGTATGCCATGTGCGTTTTTAGATACATGCATATGTACATACATCCTAAAACTTCATGTAAATGTTTATTAATTTTACCCCTTGGCACATACTGTGCAACTGGACTTGATTTCACTACACTGCCACACATTTCCGCTTGAATCGTATTTACCGATATCGTTGCACGCCTGCAAGCAAATGATTTATGTCACTGGATTTTGCAGGGCCATGCACCTTCAGACTTGTAGACGTCATCAGTGGTGCACTGAGAAAAATGGAACACCTATAAAAAAGATTAAACAAGTGCTTAAATGAATGAATGAGTTTTCCATAGATTAACTAATGGGACATCGCTTACAAAATATAACCCATCGTTTCAAAGCTTTTCAAATGATGCAACTTGATTAGTTTTCTACGTATTTCTCAGATTTTAATAGAAAATACTTAACTTCTAGAGTTACTTCAAAGTATGCTGTATGCTTTTAATAGAGCCTCTAAATGCTTTTGTTGAAAGTATTTTACATCATCAGAAATATATAACTAAATGTCAACTGGGTGTCATGGCTCCTCCTAGCCGCATGCAACTACGTAACGTTGCAAATGTTAATGAGCTTGTAATGACGTACTACAAACATACGTACATTCATATGGAGTTACTTATACATATACGCTTCATATTGACCCTGAAGTCAAAATGTGCCATTGCATTATGACATGTTAATAACTGCATATGTATGCATCCATGTGGATTTACATACATATGCTTACGTATATACATATATATACACAGTTTACACGGATGACTCATTAATTAGTGAACTGAGCCGAAGTGAGAGTAAATGAAGCGAATAAAATTGAAACAGATTATAGCAAGAGCGGATGTGGTCATCACTTAATACTTTAATCATGATTTTAAACTTGAGCTATACAAAAATTAAGTTCATAGCTTATAATTAAAATGTTTATTCGTGAAGTTTTTAATTTGAGCTGTCCCTAGAAATGGGTCGGCAGTTCACTGCAGCCGAATATATCTTCATTGAAATATTTATTCCCCACTTTTTGTTTTATTCGAAGAATCTTATAGAAACGGACGTGGCAATTTTAGAACAAAATTTTAAAACTTATAATTTTTTATATGAGCTCCTTCAGAATATGCATCCTCTAGCAACGATGTTTCCGTTCGCAAGTTTTTGCTTTGTAAGAGAGAAAGCCACAGAAATGAGCGTGCGAGTTTTAGACGAGTTGGTAAAATTAAACCGTACAGAGGAAGTCAAATGTCCTTAAAATATTTAATATTTTTGTACTACATATTTAAAAAGACAAATGGACGATTTAGCCAGTCGCTTCTCTTCTGTGCCAACTGAAGCCAATTGGAAATGCCAAGTGAATCCATGTCCAGTTGGTTTTTCCATCGCAGTGGGGGCCTGCCCATTATTCTGTTAGCAGCAGCGGGTCCCGAGTTCAATACTTTCAGAGCTGGAGCGTGGGAGTCCAATCGAATGACATGGCAAAGCCATACAGCTCATAAGCCGTTATCGGACGTTTCGTCGTGGAGGATGAATTTTCCAACAGTGGCGCCAAAAATCCCTTCCTTGCTCAACCTGGCACTGAGGTCACCCAGCACGATTTTGATATCATGGCGCAGGCAGCGTTCATATGTGCACTCCAAGTGCTCATGGAAGCTATCCTTAGACACTTCGTCCTTCTATTCTGTCGGGGCGTGGGCGCAAATCAGCGGGATGTTGAAGAATCTTGCCTTTATGCAGATTGTGGCGCGACGTTCGTCCACCGGGTTGGATGACAGTACTCGGCGCCGGAATCTCTCTCCCACTACAATTCTAATACCGATTTTGCGCTCCTTTAGATGGGGTTGCAAGACCCCAGGCATTTTTTGCCTTGCCCTGTCCAACGTATTTCTTGAATGGCGGTGATGTCAGCTTTTGTCCTTACGAGGATATTAACCAGCCGGGTAGAGGCACCTCCCCATTAAGGGTCCGTACATTCCAGGTGAATCGTAGTCCACACAAATCGTAGTCCTTTAAACGTTTGCCATGGTCGTCATCAAAAGGGGGTCTCCGCACCAAGGCTTTGGTTTTCTTTTTGTTTGCCGCCCCTCGCACATGGATTGCTCACGTTGCCCAGAGTGCGTGAAGAGGACGCCAGAGTCGGTATCGAGTATAGCCCTGAAACTGTAACTACGTACACAGCACAACGACTATAGTCTATTGCAATCCAAATCTTAAAATATATAGGGTATAAAAATTAGAAATAACAAAATTTTGTGTTTATTATTTTATTAAATTTTGTGTGCCAAATTTGTATTTACGTATAAATTGTGTGGATTGGGCCTAAGTTTATTTTCTCAGACATTTCCTTCCCAATTCATTCGGCCTGATTTAGTTTATATTTAGAATATGTGTTACCTGCATGAAAAGATATATTTGTATATTTGGAAACACTGTATTTCTGATCCAATTTAGATCATATTTAGAACGTATATTACTTACATGAAAGAAATAATTTCAAGAAAAGTTCCCTATAGGTGGTGCGTTTTAATAAAAAAAAAATCTTTTTACAACAAATTTTCATGTAAAATGTGCACTAAAAAAATAAAACAAGCGAACCCGCGTAGCGTCAATCTATATTGTAACATATTTCAATTACCTAAGGGATTTAATTTAAATTAAGTTTGTTTTCCAAAACAGGTGGCAACCTTTCTATATGAAGTTAGGAAACAGAGCACCTCAAAACCATCTCGACTGATACCTACATATATTGTAATAATTGATTTAACTTTTTAAATAATTTTAATTTAATTTTTTAAACTCCTTTCGAAAAAAATAAAACATTTTTGCACCTAGAACGCAATTAACATAAAAATAGGTATAACAGTAATTTTTTATTTAGTGTATAAGTCCTATGAATTTATTTATAAATGCAAAATATCGTCCGAATTTTTTTTTTGAGTTGGTCGCTGCTTAGGTGTTGTTGTGCGATATATATTTATTTACATATAGATAAGCCAAAGCTTTGGCTAAGGTTACTAAATGCTAAATGGTAAGTGTAATAATTATTGAAATGAACATATTTAGGTACATATGTACATAGCTCAACCGAAAACTAATACACCTACTATTTTATTTTCGATAACCTTGTTTTATTTTATTTATTTTAAAGCAAATGGTAAATAAAAGCTTGTTAAAAAATTCGTTTAATCATTTTATTTAACTTTTAAATTTTTATATAAGCGTCATGCAGGCTACCAGGCATCGTCACATTTCAATTATACTTTACTTACACAAAAATGATTCTGCTTTCATTTTGATTTCCTGTTTGAGAAACTATGTGGGTACATGCACACATACATACATACATATACGGAAGCGGTCATCCTCTCAAATAAACTAAAAACAAAAATAGCTTTTGTACACGTTTTGCTATCCTCTGGGGTAAATATATAGTTGTACGAGTGAGTGTGTCCTTAAGCACGCCAAAGAGCAGGATTAAATAAATTTTACGCGCGACTTAATGGAAACATAATTTATCTCTGCTGGACGTACGTACTATTTATCATCGAAAATATTTTAAGTAGATATTTTTAATTGC
>NW_016163499.1:31930-36212 GCF_001687245.7 Rhagoletis zephyria | reverse complement strand
TCCAAAAGTATGTAGCCACATCGTCTAGCTTACCCAGCAAAAAACACGATTACCACAGAAACGAAAGTGGAAACGAGCTAGGCGATGGGAATCGCTTACCCTTTCGCTTCAAGAAGGCCTTATTTTAACATGGGCATGTCATTGGAGGTAAGCCCTTACCCGCAACATTACCTTCAAACGAAGGGAGAACGCATGGATAAACAGAATCCAGAGAAGCGAACAAAGAATGCCTTACAGAGAAACTAATGTAGAATGCCTAGATAAGTACATACTTATTTATATTAAATTGAAATCAGAAAAAGTCTTAAAAGATTAAAATTAATTAAAATTTTTATAAATCAGCTTTTATACATACATATGTATTTTTTTAGGTATTTAGATTTTCTTAAAAATCGGTATGTACATACATGCATATTTAACTAAGCTTAAAATTGTACTTCCTCACTCTTGTACTTCACTTCATTGACTGACTTCAACTTCGCTGCAAATTGAACAAAGCAAAACATGATTTTTATGCGAGACAAATTTCCACAGAAAGTAACGGTAGAAAGAGAATTTTTGGGTATTCATTCTATTTTTCAGCTGACTACGATGCAGCATCTGATTCACAAATCGTGTTGGCATGGATTAACTCATCCTCAGCATCATATCAAACATTTGTGGCAAGCCGTATAGCTGTTATTCATGAGCACACTATCGCTGAACAATGGCGGCATATAAGCTCAAAAGACAACCCAGCTGACATTCTATCACGAGGACTGCCGCCGGGGAGACTAGAAACCTGCAATATGTGGTTTTATGGGCCAACAATCTTGCTTGGTAAAGAAGGCACTTGGCCTTCAAAGTATTCCAAGGCATTATCAGTAATCGACGAAGGTATCAACATGGAACGAAAAGGGGTGACATCAGTCGCTGTTGCAACCACTGGACATGAAGGAAGCGTACTTTATAGCATTCGACACAATGGCTCTTTCAAAACATTACAAAGAGTGACAGGCTACATGCTGAGATTTATCAACCAGGCCAGAAACCAATCGCGGGAGTCAGACATTCCCTTGACCGTACACGAATTGGAAAAAGCACTTGTGGTAATCGTTCGTACAATGCTGCAATCGGACTTTGAGGAAGAGCTTCAGCACCTTAAAAAATACAACGAAGTTCGCAAAAACAGTTCTTTCCGCAGCCTGTCACCGTTTCTGGACAATAATGGTATCATCCGAGTTGGAGGGCGTCTACAAGCATCAGAACTTGTATACGATGCCAAACACCCTATGCTAATTCCACATAACAATTCACTCGCCAAATTATTAGTACAAATGATCCATAAAGAAAACCGTCATTGTGGACCTCAAGCGCTCTTAGCTTACACAAGGCAAAGATTTTGGCCTATAACGGGAAAATTGCTGGCACGATCAATTGTGCTCAACTGTGTAAGATGCACCAAAGCTAAGCCAAAACTAATGAGTCAAATTATGGGGAACTTGCCTTCAACAAGAGTAACTCCAGCAAGACCATTCATCAACTCAGGCGTGGACTTCTGCGGGCCATTTTGGGATCACTTCAAGATAAGGGGAAAGAAACCACAAAAGGCCTATGTAGCGGTTTTGACACAAAGGCAGTGTATTTGGAATTAGTCAGCGACTTAACGACGGATGCATTTATTGGTGCTTTAAAACGATTTATAAGCCGAAGAGGACATTGTCAAAATTTATATTGTGACAACGCAACCAATTTTGTAGGCGCGAAAAACCAGCTTTCTGAACTTACTGACGTTGTTTATGGAAATTCATCACGAGAATCAATAGTAAAGCAGTGCAGCGGAAAGGGAATAACATTTCATTTTATACCTCCTAGGACTCCACATTTTGGCGGTTTATGGGAAGCAGCGGTAAAATCAGCTAAGCATCTACTAATAAGAAGCACCTCGACAGCGTCCTTAACGTATGAAGAATTGGACACGGTAATCATCGAGGTGGAAGGAATCCTAAATTCCAGACCAATCAGCCCAATGTCCGACAATCCTAACGATCTAACAGCTTTAACTCCAGGCCACTTCCTCATAGGAGAACCCCTTAATGCCCAAGTTGATCCAACGTGTAGGCCACAGCAAACAAATTTATTAACAAGATGGAAACTTGTTTCTCACCTCAAACGCGAGTTTTGGAATCGGTGGTCCCGCGAATATTTATCGGACCTTCAACTGCGAAATAAGTGGAAGACACAACACAACAACATCAACGTAGGTGACATGGTGATCATCAAAGAAGAAAACACACCGGTACTGCAGTGGCCATTTGGAAGAATCATCAATGTATATAAAGGAAACGACGCACACTGGGGTATTGGGTATCAAAAGTGTAGATTAATTAAAAAATTTATTTTGAAATAACACTCGAATACTTAATAACCATAGAAACTAGACATAATTCTGCATCACTAACCGAAAAAATAACGGCGCTAAGTTGTATAGTGCAGCTGCATTGTGTTTTTGAATTTACACTTTCATTCTCTATTCGCTTGCGNCTTCATTCCCTATTCGCTTGCGCCCGCTGTAAAATTGATATTTCAAGTTAATCAAAGTGTTTTTCGTTAAAAAATTTTCAAGTGAAATCTAAATATGAGTATGGAGCCTTAAACTTCAGGTATTGAACTATTTTTCAGATATAAGTATTGCAGCAAAAAAAGTGATTTAATATATTAAATAATTTTTTTTGTTCAAAGTCCCCAAAATGTGAATATTTGTGGTATATAGTTGGACATATAGTTAATTATCGGACCAGATCGCGCTATGATTTTTTTTTTTTAATTTTGCGGATTGTAGACGATGTTTCTGCAAAAAATTGAGGTGCGCTTTTGTGGCTCTTTTGATTAATTCAAATTTTTGTTCATAATGTCAGTGGACAAAAATGATCAATTTCCTTGCATGTTTTGTGTTGCTGGCGTTTTGTGTTTCTGTTTTGTTTTCTTATTGATATTTATTATTTGTTTTGTGTCGTTGTTGTATTACTGATTTGTAAAGATCGTAAAGCGTTAGATATGAAATCACTTAAAATACAGTTTAATCTAACTTTATCGCAACCTGTCGTGGTTACGAAGGTAGCGTGCTGGCCTAGTAATCCGGAGGTCTCATGTTCGAATCCCACCGGAGGCAAACTTAAAATTTTTTTTTTGTTTGTGACGTTGCAGCGCTGTTGTGATGGTTTATTACTTTATTTTTTTCGATAGACAATGTTAGTTTTGTGCCAGTGAATGTCAATTTAATTGTGAATGTCAATTTAATTGTGAAAAGCTAAATGGAAAATTATTTCCACTTCAAAAGTTAACAAATGTTTTATCTATTTTGTTAGGGATAAGTTCATGCACACGTATGTTCACTCGTCAACATCTATACAACTTAACGCAAAACTCAGGATTCCAGCATTTTGAAGATTAGTTCAACTATTTAAAGGAAGAAATAAATAAGCTTACTGGACCATCAGATGAAGATATTCCTGTTTTTAATGCCACAATGAATCGTTTCATCTCCGAATTTAAAACGCGATGGACAAGATGTCATAGAAAAGAAGAACGTTTCTTTAAAACCCATCGGAATTGGTTAGACTCTTCTATTTCTTTTTTTACTAAACAGCTAAAACGAAGTCGCAAAGAGATTGCTTTCGAAGAATACGGCCCAAAAACAAAGTACAAAAAAACCAAGGATTTGAGAGACAACACATCATTATCAATGCCAGCTTTTGCAACTCAAGTGAAGTTAAGGGAATCTGGTAATATTGGGGCGTCTAAGTTAGTACATGATGTAGCTTCTTGCTCACCAACGAGAGCGGATAAATACAGAAAAAGTTTACTTAAGTCGGTGGTGTCCAACAAACTGAGTAGTGAAGAAGCATTAGCTGTTTTGGTTGAAGCTGGACTATCGCGGCATCAATATAATATTGTGAAACAGGCTGCTCCAGAAAGGTTTCCCTCGTACACTGCTGTCCAGTTAGCAAAAAAACAATGTTATCCAAAAAGCGATAGTATGAGAGTATGTGAATCCTGAGTCGAACTTGATTTAGGGGCGCTTCTTAATCCCACTGTTGAACGCCTAGTACTGCTGCAAAACAGTGTGATTGATTCTTTAAACAAAAAAGAACTGTCTGAATTATGTTTATATACAAAATGGGGCTTCGATGGGAGTTCTGGCCATAGCTCATATAAACAAGCATTTCATGGCACAGAAGCTACAGATTCCTCTGTGTTAATAACATCAATTGTGCCATTAAGGTTGGAATGCGGGGAAAAA